>NC_088243.1:48963449-49186541 GCF_036934945.1 Oncorhynchus masou masou
AAGGCTCCAACTCCTTTTCCTTCCAAGCAAAACGAATCGTGTTAGCCAGCCCGATCCCAGGGACCGACCGTGATGATGTATTTAGCACCATCTCCACAAGGAGAATGGCGCTCGTTCTCTTCTCTTCCAATACAAGAAAAAAAGAAAATCCAAAAGTGACCGAGTCTGTCTGGTGAACACTAACACAGAGACAGGAACAATCACCCACGAAATACAAAGTGAAACCCAGGCTACCTAAATACGGTTCCCAATCAGAGACAACGAGAATCACCTGACTCTGATTGAGAACCGCCTCAGGCAGCCAAACCTATGCAACACACACCCCTAATCAGCCACAATCCCAAATACTACAAAAAACCCCACTATGAAATACAACAACATGCACCATGTTACACCCTGGCCTGACCAACTAATTAACGAAAACACAAAATACTAAGACCAAGGCGTGACACAGCAGGGGTTCAAATACTTTTTTCGCCTCACTGTATATTTATACTCCGGACTCCGACATTGCTCTTCCTAATATGCATTTCTAAATGAATTCCATTCTTTTAGACCTATGTATATTGTTGTGAGCTAGGAACACAAGCGTTTCGGTACACCCACAATAAAATCTAATAAATATGTGTATGCGACCAATAACATTTTATTTGATTTACCAGTTCCCCAGCCCCTACCTTAACACCAATTCCCCTGCTTGTAAGCCAGGAGGGTATGGATTGCTATTGATTGACTCCATGGACAGGCTCCGCGGTGACTGTAAGAAACAGCCTGTGACGGCCGAGGGTGTCGTCTGCTTCCTAATTAGCGATCGCATCTCGCTGAGTGTGCGTTTCTCACCTGGTTAAATCTGCCGTCATTATAGGTTGGCGAAGCAAGGGATCGCTGGCCACCACACCACACAAATGCTGTGCTATGTCTTGTAAAGGTTCTGAATTAGGACACCCCTCCCACTAATCAAGAGCCTCTTGTAGAGAAGGGCCTAGCCCTCCTGTCCCCACAACATGGGTTGAAACTTTGTTTAGCCCTCCAGGAGCACCCTTCAGGAAGAAAAGCCATGTTCTCATCAGTCATTGACGTAAGCTTAGTGTGACTGGTCCAGCTGGTTTTGAACCTGTGTCTCCATGATCACCACAAGACTGCTCGCTCCCTGCCTGATCTACAGCTCTTTTTCTTTCTTAACCTCTTGATGCTCTGGGGGCGCTATTTCATTTTTGGATGAAAAACGTTCCCGTTTTAAACAAGATATTTTGTCACAAAAAGATGCTCGACTATGCATATAATTGGTAGCTTTCGAAAGAAAACACTCTGACGTGTCCAGAACTACCAAGATATTTTCTGTGCGTGCCCTAGAACGTGAGCTTCAGGCAAAACCAAGATGAGACGGCATCCAGGAAATGAGCAGGATTTTTGAGGCTCTGTTTTCCATTGTCTCCTTATATGGCTGTGAATGCGAGAGGAGTAAGTCTGCCCTTTCTGTCGTTTCCCCAAGGTGTCTGCAGCATTGTGACGTATTTGTAGGTAGATCATTGGAAGATTGACCATAAGAGACCACATTTACCAGGTGTCCGCCCCGTGTCCTGCGCCGAAATTGGTGCGCAAAAGTCAGCTGCCAGTATTTTTCCATGGGATTCAGAGAGGAAAGCAAGCTTCCACGAACGATATATCAATGAAGAGATATGTGAAAAAACACCTTGAGGATTGATTCCAAACAACGTTTGCCATGTTTCGGTCGATATTATGTAGTTAATTTGGAAAAAGTTTGACGTTGTAGGTGACTGAATTTTTGGTTAGTTTCGGTAGCCAGATGCGATGTAGAAAATGGAACGATTTCTCCTACACACAGACGCTTTCAGGAAAAACTGCGCATTTGGTATGTAACTGAGAGTCTCCTCATTGAAAACATCCGAAGCTCTTCAAAGGTAAATGATTTTATTTATTTGGTTATCTGGTTTTTGTGAAAATGTTGCGTGCTAAATGCTACTCAAAATGCTATGCTAGCTTAGCATACTCTTACACAAATCAGTGAATTGCTATGGTTCAAAAGCATATTTTGAAAATCTGAGATGACAGTGTTGTTAAGAAAAGGCTAAGCTTGAGAGCAGACACATTATTTTCATTTTATTTGCGATTTTCAGAAATCGTTAACGTTGCGTTATGCTAATGAGCCTGAGGCTTTAGTCACGATCCCGGATCCGGGATGGGGAGTTTCAACAGGTTAACTCACTTCAATTGATTTTTCTTGCCCCTAGCATTGTGGCCTTCCTTGATACACATCTCTTTTGACTCGTAGCACCACATGGCTGTATCCTTATCCGAATGTGCTTTGCATCCTAATTACACGGAAGCTGTGGCACTTAACTTAGCATAACCCTTCACTGAACATTGCCCTGAACCCACTTAACATGATGTGATCGCTCCGGTCTCATCTTGTCGACGTCTCATTGCCTGCTCAACCCAATCCTCCGCAAGCATGCAGCATAGTGATCGCCAGTGATGCCGCTACGATTTTGTTCCCTAATATGCCGTAGGCGCAACGGAACAGCTGTCTAGGATGTACCAAGGGATAACGCTCCATGTTGGCGGACTTAGTCCATTCGACTGATATTACATGAGTGTTATATTGGGTGTGGATACTGTTTGCAATAGTGCTCCCTTTGGGGACTGTTACGAATCCCTTTGGCCCGGCAGTCTAGGGGGGTGGTAACGAGACCCGTAACAACTCATGCAAAGTATAATAGCGACAAAGTAACAGTGAAAATGAAAAAAACCACAGACAACTAAATTACCGTCAAAACACTCAGGGTTTATTTGCAAACACACGGTAAAGGGGTGCGGGAAAAAGGGGCTGAACTGGACCCAAGGAAAGAAACAAATATCCAAAAATACCCCTAAGCTAGACTAGCCTACAGCTAAATAACTAACCAAAAATACAGTGGGTGGTCCGCCCAGTTCTAACTAGTGTTTTAAAAACAAAGTTTACCTACGGGTAGTGTATGCCCATAGGCGACTTGTCTTAATACCCACTTTTCCCACCATCAAACAACATAACAAAAACAATACTCAAGGGGGGGACAAAGTGACATTTAGTTGCGAAAACAAAACCAGAGAACTACAGAGAGATTGGCAGAGAGATGGAGCTCCAGAGGAAACAACTGAATGGGTTTTTAAACCAAGGGAAAGGGGATGTGATTGGGTAGATGGAAACAGGAGGAGGTGTCTTCTGATTAGCGTCTGATTGATGACTGATTGGGGAATGATGATTGCCACCTGTGAGGAGGGGAGAAGGAGAGAAAGAAATACACACAAAGGATACACACAGAATACTTGTATCCGTAACAGGGACCCTCACCTTAGCTTCCCTTTGATGAGAACATATGATGTGGACTTCTGAGACAGTTTGTGGTCACTTAAGTCCCTCTATCCACACACTCGCCTCGCCATTTTACTGTGTTCCTCAACAATGTCATTTTTAATTGTTTTCGACGAGTTCTCAATCGAGGGAGAGAGGTAGGCCTGAGGCTTTCTTCACCACAACTAGGTTGGAGTGGCTAAGTGTCATTTCAAATCTCCAAAGTAAGACGCATGGTTAGTGCATAGGGAGTCCCCTGCTGTGGGGGGCTCTAAACCAAGGCCCTAATTCTACGTGGCTTCGGATTGAATTCACCTAGACCACATTCATGGGGGTGGGAGCAACAAAAAATTCTGAACTTGTCTCGATGGGCCGCAGTGGCTTGCAGGTCTGATCCGACCCTAGCCTTTTAGCTAGACGATACTGTATATACACACCATATACACACACTACATTGACACTCCCACACAAAACCACACACATACACTACATACGCACACACACACACATAGCACACACTCACTTTTACACTCATTATTTGCTGCTGAAACTCTTATTATTATCTATCCTGAAGCCTCGTCTCTTTACCCTACTTTCATGTACATATTGTACCTACCTCAAATACCTCATACCTCTGCACATTGATCTGGTACTGCTCCCTGTATATAGTGTTACTATTTGTTGGGAAGGGCGTGTGAGCAAGCATTTCAGGGTAAAGTCTACACCAGTTTTATTCGGCACGTGACAAAATAAAATGTCACTTTGGATTAGCAACATTTTGTTGGCTAGACTAACTTACAAATCTAAAAAGTGTTAGCCAACATGGACTAATTGAGTGACTGTCAGTGACTGATATAAAAATAAATAAACTGCAGATGCACAACCCAATTTCGAAATTGCACCATATGTATTCTACTATTCTAACTCTCAGCAGTAAGTTCAGACCCCTGGGGGTGGAATTGATCCGCAGGCCTACACAATGGGCCGCCAGAAACTGACAAGGAACAAATAGAGTATGATTAGATCTCCAAAACATAGGAAAAAAATTCTCAAAAACAAAACAAAACTAGTGTAGATGTATTGTAGTTTGAGCGATAGAGAGAATCTTGACTCACCCATCTTTTAAAGCTCCTTTTCCATATGCAGACACACACACAGACGCAAATATACTCAGCAAAAAAGAAACCTCCTCTCACTGTCAACTGTTTATTTTCAGCAAACTTAACATGTGTAAATATTTGTATGAACATAATAAGATTCAACAACTGAGACATAAACTGAACAAGTTTCACAGACATGTGACTAACAGAAATGTAATAATGTGTCCCTGAACAAAGGGGGGGAGGGGTAAAAATCAAAAGTAACAGTCAGTATATGGTGTGGCCACCAGCTGTATTAAGTACTGCAGTGCATCTCCTCCTTACTTACTGACTTTATTGTCCCCATAGGGAAATTTTGTTGCAGTGTCATGTACACGTTTAAAGTGGCATTTAAATACAAAACTAAATTGACAATACAACTTTCATGACAGTTACATACCAATAAAAAAAATGTTTTTTAAAGACTAGCCTGCTGGCCTTACTGAGTCGATAGGAACATTAGCCCGAGCTATTTAGGCGGGATATCACACCTGGCATAAATTATTGTCTAGTTATGTTTTTCCTGATGAGGGGTGCCCTATACCTGCGCCCAGAGGGTCTAAAATTATGTTGTGAGCCTTGCGGAGGACCCTGACCTTAAAAAGATCTCATCCAGACCTGTCTGTTTGACTCCAAGTACCTTGTTTGCTGTGGTGATAATCCTTCTCAGCATATTTGTGGACTGCACCAGATTTGCTAGTTCTTGCTGTGAAATGTTACCCCACTGTCCACCAAGGCACCTGCAAGTTCCCTGACATTTCTGGGGGGGAATGGCCCTAGCCCTCACCCTCCGATCCAACAGGTCCCAGATGTGCTCAATGGGGCTCTTCCGGGCTCTTCACTGGCCATGGCAGAACACTGACATTCCTGACATTCCTGTCTTGCAGGTAATCACGCACAGAACGAGCCGTATGGCTGGTGGCATTGTCATGCTGGAGGATCATGTCAGGATGAGCCTGCAGGAAGGGTACCACATGAGGGAGGAGGATGTCTTCCCTGTAACGCACAGCGTTGAGATTGCCTGCAATGACAACAAGCTCAGTCCAATGATGCTGTGACACTGCCCCAGACCATGACGGACCCTCCACCTCCAAATTGATCACGCTCCAGAGTACAGGCCGTGGTGTAACGCTCTTTCCTTCGACGATAAACGCATATCCGACCATCACCCCTGGTGAGACAAAACCGTGAAGAGCACTTTTTGCCAGTCCTGTCTGGTCCAGCGATGGTGGGTTTGAGCCCATATTCGATATTGTTGGCGGCGATGTCTGGTGAGGACCTGCCTTACAACAGGCCTACAAGCCCTCAGTCCAGCCTATTGCGGACAGTCTGAACACTGATGGAGGGATTGTGCATTCCTGGTGTAACTCAGGCAGTTGTTGTTGCCATCTTGTACCTGTCCCGCAGGTGTGATGTTCAGATGTACCAATCCTGTGCAGGTGTTGTTACATGTGGTCTGCCACTGCGAGGGTGATCTGCTGTCCGTCGTCTTAGGTGTCTCACAGTATGGATATTGCAATTTATTCCCCTGGCCACATCTGAAGTCCTCATGCCTCCTTGCAGCATGCCTAAGGCACATTCACGCAGATGGGCATCTTTCTTTTGGTGTTTTTCCAGAGTCAGTAGAAAGACCTCTTCAGTGTACTAAGTTTTCATATCTGTGACCTTATTTGCCCACCGTCTGTAAGCTGTTAGTGTCTTAACAACCGTTCCACAGGTGCATGTTCATTAATAGTTTATGGTTCATTGAACAAGCATGGGAAAGTTATTTGGATTTTAACTAATTATCTTTGAAAGACAGGGTCCTGAAAAAGGGACATTTTTTTGTTGTTGCTGAGTTTATATGCAGGATTCAGACTTTCTGGGAGGGCTAAACCACAAATGGACTCTGTACCCATACACTCCCAGGCACAATAAAGAGGGAAATATACACACATACACGCACGCACACACATTCAGTATATGCAGGATTCAGACCTTCATGTCTATGAGGGAGGGCTAAACCACAAATTGAGTCTGCACCCATACACTCCCAGGCACGACACACAAACATACATGCACGCAGGCACACACACACACACACACACACACACACACACACACACACACACACACACACACACACACACACACACACACACACACACCACAGACTTAAAAATGGTAGAAAACGTGGGGAAAACTAACCGGTCCTCCGACTGAGCCTTGATAAGATCTGCTCTGCTTGTTTAAATGTGTTTTTATCAACCTTTATGTATGTCCTTTCTCTAATCCATGTAGGTTAGGTACACAATGCAGCGTCAAACTTAAATTATCTTGACCTTACACGATCTAAGATGGCTGGAGACCTAATGCTCACTGATTAAAAGGCTTACTGGCTTCTTAAGACCTGCATTGAGAGAATTCCGTTTGCATGGTTTGACTAAATAGCCGTGTGGCAATATGTTTTGTCAAGATATAGGAACTTTGTATATTCACCTTTAATTGCGTTAGTGAAACACAATTGAAATGTGATATACAGATGTAGGATCATAATTTGATCACTCTTTTGTTGCTTACAATTTTCCTGCACAGTAGGAAATCAAAACTTATAGTTTATCCAAGGTTTAAAAGGCTACCAAAGTTTGTAATTTCCACATAAAAATGTCAAACTTTATTTGCCCTAATGAAAAATGTGTCAACCTCTACAAAAATGTCCATTAATTATAAACCACATAATAATTCACATTTCCTGTTGCTCCAGGATTATTTTCCTTTTATAGCACACTGTCTCAAATTAAGATCCTACATCTGTATTTGCATTACCACAGCAGTAATTAAGAAGATGATTCAATATCCTCAAAGCAGTTGCCTACATTTGGCTATATTTGTATTCATTATGGATCCCCATTCCTGCGGTCTAGCAAAATTAAAGCAGTTATATACAGCACAATTAAAAACATTACATTACATGTTACAACAAATTAATTTCAATCTGTTGTCACCATATGGATTGTGCTTTTTGACTTTTGTGAAAATGTGAGTATTCTGTGAGCCACAGGACTGTGATAGCACGCTGAGCTATAGCCCAGGCAATGTAAAATGAAGGGCATTGTCCAAGTGTAACAAACTCTTTTAATTAACAATCATGACATTTTTCATCTGCTTGGCCCCCAATAAATCCTGACTTAGATTTTATGTCTTGGTGCTCCCTCCCTCCCTCCCTCCCTCCCTCCCTCCCTCCCTCCCTCCCTCCCTCCCTCCCTCCCTCCCTCCCTCACTCACTCACTCACTCACTCACTCACTCACTCACTCACTCACTCACTCACTCACTCACTCACTCACTGTCCCCAGTGGGCCTTTGCCCTTATCTTTTTATTTACAGCTAGCAAAGGCAGACTAAATAATGGAGAAAGGGTTATAATGTAGAGGAAGGGCCAAAAGGCCTAGAGAGGCCCTGATATTGGCACCGAGAGATTGAAAAAGAGTCAGAGCAGGAGACCGAAAGACACAAAAGATATTTGGTGACTTGTGAGTAGCCACACCGTATATAACACTCTGGAAAATACCCCAGCTCATGTGGAAGATAGAGGGATCTGCCAGGGAATGTAGGGAATAGGGCACTCACAGTAGTGTACTAAACGGTAGTATGGAAGTATACTACATAAGACCGAATCGAGGCGGTCGGTCATATTTTTCACCATGGAAGGTACAATTCTTGGTCCATGTGCTGGGATATTAGGGAAAAGGGTGTATTCTTATTCATCAGGATGCCTACACCAATGCAGTTACTACAGTAGGTGGCAATATAGGCCTTTCCAACCCAGTTCCTTTTTAAAAATTACAATTGTCATTTATTTATTTATCATTTTTTTCAGCTGACAATCTCTTTAAGTGTTCAAGAACCATACTTTTTTCCCATTATGGAGCCCATGCACATTCAATGTAATAAGTTAGATTTTGTTGGTCTTGAATGACCAGATAAAATACAATACAGGAAGAAAACAAACTGACGCTACCTTTCTGGTCACACGTCTCTAACAAACAGTACACAACAAGTGACCCTCATTTTGAAAAGGGCTACTTCTTCATTACACAAAGGAAAAACCTCAACCAATTCCTAAAGACTGGTGACATCCAGTGGAAGCGGTAGGAACTGCAAGAAGGTCCCTTAGAAATCTGGTTTCCCAATGAAAATCCATTGAAAAGAGAGGGGTTTCGCCTGCTACATAAGTTCTGTTTTACTCACAGACATGATTCAAACAGTTTTAGAAACTTCAGAGTGTTTTCTATCCAAATAAAATATGCATATCTTATCTTCTGGGTATGAGTACCAGGCAGTTGAATTTGGGCATGCATTTCATCCGGACGTGAAAATACTGCCCCCTGTCACCAAGAAGTTAAAGCTAGAGAGGGAAGTAAGACTCTCCAGCTTCAGAGATTTTTGCAGTTCGTTCCAGTCATTTGGCAGCAGAGAACTGGAAGAAGAGGCGGCCAAAAGAAGAATTGGCTTTGGGGGTGACCAGTGAGATATACCTGCTGGAGCTCGTGCTACGGGTGGGTGGTGACCAGTGAGCTGAGATAAGGCGGGGCTTTACCTAGCAGAGACTTGTAGATGTCCTGGAGCCAGTGGGTTTGGCATATAATGAGAGCATACAGGTCGCATTGGTGGGTAGTATATGTGGCTTTGGTGACAAAACGGATGGCACTGTGATAGACTGCATCCAATTTGTTTAGTATAGTGTTGGAGGCTATATTGTAAATTACAACGCCAAAGTCGAGGATCGGTAGGATGGTCAGTTTTACGAGGGTATGTTTGGCAGCATTGGTGAAGGATGCTTTATTGCGGAATAGGAAGCCGAATCTAGATTTAATTTTGGATTGGAATTGTTTGATGTGAGTCTAGAAGGAATGTTTACAGTTTAACAAGACAACTAGGTATTTGTAGTTATCCACATATTCTAAGTTAAAACCATCCAGAGTAGTGATGCTGGACAGGCGGGCAGGTGCGGGCAGCGAACGGTTAAATAGCATACATTTAGTTTTACTTGCATTTAAGAGCAGTTGGAGGCCATCTGGTGGTTAGTTAACACAGTGTCCACTGAAGGGCCAGAGGTATACAGAATGGTGTCATTTACGTAGAGGTGGATCAAAGTATCACCAGCAGCAAGAGCAACATCATTGATGTATACAGAGAAGAGAGTCGGCCCGAGAATTGAACCCTGTGGCACCCCCATAGAGAATGCCAGAGGTCCGGACAACAGACCCTCCAATTTGACATACTGAACTCTATCGGAGAAGTAGTTGGTGAACCAAGCGAGGCAGTCATTTGAGAAACCAAGGCTGTTGAGTCTGCCAATAACAATGTTGTGATTGACAGAGTCGAAAGCCTTGGCCAGGCTGATTGATACGGCTGCACAGTAGTGTCTCTTATCGATGGCGGTTGTGATATCGTTTATGACCTTGAGCGTGGCTGAGGTGCACCAGATTGCATAGCGGAGAAGGTACAGTAAGATTTCAAATGATCGGTAATCTGTTTGTTAACTTGGCTTTCAAAGACCTTACAATGGCAGGGTAGAATAGATATTGGTCTGTAGCAGTTTGGGTCAAGAGTGTGTCCCCCTTTGAAGAGGAGGATGACCGTAGCTGCTTTCCAATCTTTGGGAATCTCAGACGACACAAAAGAGAGGTTGAACAGGCTAGTAACAGGGGTTGCAACGATTTTGTCAGATCATTTTAGAAAGAGAAGGTCCAGATTTTCTAGCCCGGCTGATTTGTAGGGGTCCAGATTTTGCAGCTCTTTCGGAACATCAGCTGACTGGATTTGGGGGAAGGAGAAATGGGGAAGACTTGGGCGAGTTGCTGTGGGGGGGTGCAGTGCTGTTGACCAGGGTAGGGGTAGCCAAGTGGCAAGCATGGCCAGCCGTATATGTTTTTTAATTGAAATTCTCAATTATAGTGAATTTATAGGTGGTGACAGTGTTTCCTATCCTCAGTGCAGTGGGCAGCTACAGTGTCCAGGAACTTTTTTGAGTTTGTGTTTCTGCTTGATAATGCTAACCTTGGCTTTTCTGCCTGTGTATATTGGTTTCTAGCTTCCCTGAAAAGTTGCATATCATGGGGGCTGTTCGATGCTAATGCAGAACGACATCAGATGTTTTTGTGTTGGTTAAGGGCAGTCAGGTCTGGAGAGAAACAAGGGCTATATCTGTTCCTGGTTCTAAATTTCTTGAATGGGGCATGCTTATTTATTAAGATGGTGAGGAAGGCATTTCAAAAAAATTATCAGGCATCCTCTACTGATAGAATGAGAACAATATCCTTCCAGGATACCCCAGCCAGGTCAATTAGAAAGGCCTGCTCGCTGAAGTGTTTCAGGGAGCGTTTGGCAGTGATGAGTGGAGGTCATTTGACCTCTGACCCATTACGGATGCAGGCAATGAGGCAGTGATCGCTGAGATCTTGGTTGAAAACAGCAGAGGTGTATTTAGAGGGCAAGTTGGTTAGGATGATATCTATGAGGGTGCCCGTGTTTACGGCTTTGGGGTGGTACCTGGTAGGTTCATTGAAAATTTGTGTGAGATTAAGGGCATCAAGCTTAGATTGTAGGATGGCTGGGGTGTTAAGAATGTTCCAGTTTAGGTCGCCTAGCAGCACGAGCTCTGAAGATAGATTTGGGGCTACCAGTTCACATATGGTGTCTAGAGCGCAGCTGGGGGCAGAGGGTGGTCTATAGCAGGCGGCAACGGTGAGAGACTTGTTTTTAGAGAGGTGGATTTTTAAAAGTAGAAGTTCAAATTGTTTGGGTACAGACCTGGATAGTAGGACAGAACTCTACAGGCTATATTTGCAGTAGATTGCAACATCGCCCCCTTTGGCCGTTCTATCTTGTCTGAAAATGTTGTAGTTAGGGATGGAGATTTCAGAATTTTTGGTGGGCTTCCTAAGCCAGGATTCAGACACGGCTAGAACATCCAGGTTGGCAGAGTGTGCTAAAGCAGTGAATAAAACAGACTTAGGGTGGAGGCGTCTAATGTTAACATGCATGAAACCAAGGCTATTACGGTTACAGAAGTCATCAAAAGAGAGCACCTGGGGAATCACCAGAGGAACAGAGGAGGAGTAGGTTAAGGGTGCGGCTAAAAGCCATGAGAATTGGTTGTCTAGAACGTCCGGAACAGAGTAAAAGGAGGTTTCTGGGGGCAATAAAATAGCTTCAAAGTATAATGTACAGACAAAGGTATGGTAGGCCGTGAATACAGTGGAGGTAAACCCCACACACTTCATGTGTGGGTGGTGGAACTGAAAGGTTGGATAAGGTATAATGAGCAGGGCTAGAGTCTCGACAGTGAAATAAGCAAATAAACACTATCCAGAACAGCAATGGACAAGGCATATTGACATTAAGGAGAGGCATGCTTAGTCGAGTGATAATTAAGGGTCCAGTGAGTAGTGAGGTTGGTTGGGATAACGACGATTCAGACAGCTAACCGGGCCATCGGTAGCAAGCTAGCATAGGATGTAGGTCTGTTTTTTGTCTTATGTCGGTTATAAGGTTAAATTTTTGTTAATCTAACTGCATTTTCCGATTTACAATAGCGAAAGCATGCCATGCGATTGTTTTAGGACGGTGCCCCAAATCAAAATATTTTTCAACCAGCACAGGCTTTGTAAAATCACAAATAACGATTAAATATTCACTTACTTTTTGAAAGTCTTCCTCTGATTTGCAATCCAAAGGGTCCCAGCTACAAAATGCTTGGTCGTTTTGTTATATAAAATCCTTCTTTATATCCCAAAAAGTCTGTTTAGTTGGCACAATCGATTTGAGTAATCCACTCATTCAACATGCAGAGAAAGGATTCCAAAAAGCTACCGCTAAACTTTGTGAAAACCTGTTATGGCTAGACGTTTCGCTAGGGAAACCCCTCGACAACATCGGTTGAAATGGCAGAGCGCCAAATTCAAATGAAATTACAATAAATATTAAACTTTCATGAAATCACACATGCAATACATGAAATTAAAGCTACACAACAAGGCTTTACGGTGAAAGCAAACCATGCTATTATCTGAGGACAGCACCCCATCAAAAAAACACATGACAATCATATTTATACCCGCCAGGCGCGACACAAAACTCAGAAATAACGATATAATTCATGCCTTACCTTTGAAGATCTTCTTCTGTTGGTACTCCAATGTGTCCCATAAACATCACAAAGGGTCCTTTTGTTCGATTAATTCCGTCGTTATATCCCCAAAATGTCAATCTATTTGGCGCGGTTGATTCAGAAAAACACCTGTTCCAACATGACTACACATTATCTAATAAATTACCTGTAATCTTGGTCCAAACATTTCAAACAACTTTCCTAATCCAACTTTAGGTATTTTTAAACGTAAATAATCTATAAAATTTTAAGGTGAGATACACTGCGTTCAATAGCGGATAAAATGAAAGTGGAGCGAGCTTCAGGTCGCGTGCCCCAAATAAAACAGTACACTTGGCTATACACCCAGAAAGGAAAGGGCTTCTTCTTAATTTCTCAAGAGAAAAACACCAACCAATTTCTAAAGACTGTTGACATCTAGTGGAAGCGATAGGAACTGCAAGCATGTGCCTTAGAAATCTTGATAGAAAACCCATTGAAAACACAGTGAACTCAAAAAAACATTTTCCTGGATGATTTGTCCTCGGGGTTTCGTCTGCCACATAAGTTCTGTTATACTCACAGACATTATTTTAACAGTTTTAGAAACTTTAGAGTGTTTTCTATCCAAACGTTAGAGTGTTTTCTATACTATTTAAATCTCAGGTACCCTGAAATGTAATTAAACTATAATATTTAAATCGGAAAGAAGTATGTTCAATAGGAAAGTAAAATTAGCAGTTGCATGTCTACTTCGTCTCTCGCACAGACTGATTTCCAACTCTGACTCCCAGCACCAAAACTCAAAATTCTTCCTCTTTTGAGAAGAAATGCCTGAAACCTTAAACATAGACTGTTGACATCTAGTGGAAGCCATAGGAATTGCGATATGGGAGCTGGAATTGCATATGACACATGGCTTTGCATTGTAAGAGCATTGGCTCTCAATCACAATATTTGTCCTAACATATCAATTGCATTATTTTAACACTTCTACAAACTTCAAAGTGTTTTCTATCCAAGGGTACTGACTTTATGCATATCCTGACTTCTGGGCCTGTGTAACAGGCACTTTACTTTGGGCATGTCAGTCAGACAGGAAGTGGAGAAAAATAGACCCAAGCCTGAAGAATTAAGAATTAAAGAAATCCCACAAATTAACTTTAAACTGAAAGCTGTCATCAAGGCAAAGGGTGGCTACTTTGAATAATAATTTTTGGTTACTATATACAGTAATGGCTAAAAGTTTTGAGAATGACAAATATTAATTTCCACAAGGTGTCAGTGTCTTTAGATATTTCTGTCAGATGTTACCATGGAATACTGAAGTATTATTACAAGCATTTCATAAATGTCAAATGCTTTTATTGACAATTACATGAAGTTGATGTAAAGAGTCAATATTTGCAGTGTTGACCCTTCTTTTTCAAGACCTCTGCAATCCGCCCTTGCATGCTGTCAATTAACTTCTGGGCCACTGATGGCAGCCCATTCTTGCATAATCAATGCATGTAGTTTGTTCGAATTTGTGAGTTTTTGTTTGTCCACCCGCCTCTTGAGGATTGACCACAAGTTCTCAATGGGATTAAGGTCTGGGGAGTTTCCTGGCCATGGACCCAAAATATCGATGTTTTGTTCCCAGAGCCACTTAGTTATCACTTTTGCCTTATGGCAAGGTGCTCCATCATGCTGGAAAAGGCATCGTTCATCACCAAACTGTTCCTGGATGGTTGGGAGAAGTTGCTCTCGGAGGATGTGTTGGTACCATTCTTTATTCATGGCTGTGTTCTTAGGCAAAATTGTGAGTGAGCCCACTCCCTTGGCTGAGAAGCAACCCCAGGCATGAATGGTCTCAGAATGCTGTTGGAATGACACAGGACTGATGGTAGCGCTCACCTTGTCTTCTCCGGATAAGCTTTTCTCTGGATACCCCAAACAATCGGAAAGTGTATTCATCAGAGAAAATGACTTTACCCCAGTCCTCAGCAGTCCAATCCCAGTACCTTTTGCAGAATATCAGTCTGTCCCTGATGTTTTTCCTGGAGAGAAGTGTCTTCTTTGCTGCCCTTCTTGACACCAGGCCATCCTCCAAAAGTCTTCGCCTTACTGTGCGCCTTACTTACATTTATGTGTGATTAAAATGGTTTTGGGCAGGCAAACCTTTCGTGTAGATATTTTCCTGATTCATTTATGGAGAGTTTCAGTGTGCTGTAAGGTACAGTAGGTGAAGGGTGTGTACGTTACAGATGTCTAACCATTGTGAGGAAGGTCCCCACGTAGTCTATAAAATATGATTGATGGAATTTAGTATAGTTTGGATGAACGTATTCTTGATATTGATGAAGTGCATCTGTGTGTCTGTGTGTGTGCCCAGACCTTGACAAACCAGTTCTGACGGTGCACCAGACCATCAGCGATGTGCGCGGGAGCTTCTACCAGGAGAAAACGGTGTTCCTACGCTGTACTGTCAACTCCAACCCCCCGGCCCGCTTCCTCTGGAAACGAGGCACCATTCCCATTGAGCAGAGCAAGGATCAAGGAGTGGACATCTACGAACCGCTATACACACAGGTACTGTACGAGGACCACAAACACACATTTACACTCTTAAAATCTACTAGCATTGTACCCCATGCAACAGATCAAGGATAACAGACCCATAGATCAAGGATAACAGACCCACAACCCATAGAATAGTATATGCGCAGGCTCACTACATACCCACACACAAATTAACCGCAACAAAGAAAGGATAACTGAGTGGACATCTACACTCTAAAAAATGCTGGGTTAAAAACAACACAATTTAAATGCTGGACTGAACACATGCTGGGTTATTTTGACCCAGACAGTTGGGTTGCGTTAATAACACAGCATTTTGGGTTGTTTGGATCACCCAAACATGGGTTAATTTTATCCAGGTCACCCGTGATACGTCGGGAGATGACGTGGAAACTGGCCACTAAGGGTAACAGTGAGCATTGTTACCTTCAAGTACGTTTCAGTTTTGCTAGGGCAGCGTTTCCCAAACTCGGCCCTCGGGACCCCAAGGCATGCACGTTTATTTTTTTGCCCTAACATTACACAGCTGATTTAAATGATCAAAGCTGGATGATTAGTTGATTATTTGAATCTGCTGTGTATCGTTGGGGCAAAACCAAAACGTGCACCCTGTGCACCCCTTGTGGTCCCGAGGACCAAATTTGGGAAAACCTGCACTATGGTGTTGTGGACAGGAATGGGGGATGGGTGTAAGCATCTGCCTCTGCCTCTGATTCCAAAGGTTGCACGTTCAAATCCAACGATAGGAAGTTGTTTATGATATTTTTGTTTTAATTCTATCCCAAATCTTAATCCATATGGATATGCATAGGCCCTTGGGGAACTCATACAATTCTGTAAGCCTAATTAAAGCTTCAAAAGTGTAGTTGTTTAACCTTAACGTGTGATAACAATACAACGGAACAGATGAACTGAAATGACATTTACTCTCACGCGTGGACAAAAATAACTATCTGAAAGCCATGCCCCTACTAAGCCACGCCTCCATTCGTTTGAGCTGACCCGCTGGGTCATATCTCAATAACCCAGCATCAATAACACAGCACCCAGCATCAATTACCCAGCAATTTATAAAGAATTCAACCCAACTAAAAGGTGCTGCATGTTCAATCCGACGTCTACATTGGCCATGCAGCATATACATACCTTAAGGGAACATTTCGACAATCAACGTATGGTTAGTGAGAAAGTCCCTATTGGAAATGTACGGTCCCTTACTAGACGTCCGAAAACATTTTAGAAATTCGGGGACGGCGTCGGGCCGAGCGGTAGGGCCAGACCTACCGGGAAGTCATCAAATGAACTTTGTCGGACATTCGGTTTTCGTTTAATAAAATAAACAAATTTTAGCCCATTTTTGCGCAATGCCGGAATATCCCACAAGAGGGCATAAGCAATCATATTGCTATTGGACAAAACATCACGAATCACGACGTGCCATATCTCGGAAACCGAAAATATTTCGAAGCCGAAACTTGGTGAGCGTAGGTTTGGCATTATGGGAAGATGGCCCCGAACAAGATGGCGTCTAGGCCTCAACGGTTTTTGAGTTATGGCCATATTTCTGGGATTAAAGGTCCAAAATGAAAATAGAGAAAAGATTTTTTCACTTCACGTCAAAGTCAAGGAGCCTCCGGTGTCAATAAAAAAAAAATCGGCCATTTATCTATCGTCATTTACGAGAAATCGTACGTTGACCAGATCGTGATGTTCAGATATAGGTGGTTTTTTTTTTTTCAACGGTTACAGATCCAGTTGCAGGGTGTTCATACGAGTATTTTTAAAATGTGCTGCGGAGCTCTGCGACATTTCTGTGATTTTCTATGATTTTCTGAAATAACACACACTCACTAAACCCTCCGTAAATAACTCAGTTCTTAACGTAAAGACTTAAAACTCAGGATTCTGTAAAGGCATACCCCAATGAGGATATGAGTTTATTTATAGCTTCCTGTGCCAACCGGAAGTGCCATAATTGGTGTCTCAGGGGCTGTTTGGAAGGGTTAAAAAAATCAGATCTGTCCAAAACTTCATATGTGTGATTAGACAACCCCCATGAACTGTAAATCAGTCATTTTTCCCAACAGATGTCAAAGAAAAGCTCTCACACACACACACACAGCAAGGATGGAGTGACAAAGCGTGGTGTTTAAAGACACAGAGAGCAGGCAATGGCATAAACATAATCCCAAGGCAGGGCCGAGTCCAACGAGGTGCCCCGCTTGACCGTAGCTCACTCGGTCTGAGCGCAGCGACCATGAGAAAAATAGGCCCACAATGAAGCCTGCACCACAATGTCATTTGATTTTGGGTGACAGCGGCGGAACCGTTAGGTTTAGAGAGGACAATTCAAACACAGGACTGTTCCTAAGGTCCTCCCGATCTGTGCAAGCCTAACCTTGACTGTGTGGCATTAACCTTTCACAGTTAAAAGAAGGTGTTTACATAAAAACAGTGTGCATTGACTTCTCTCCCCATAGGAATACATTGCCTGCTCCCCTAAATACAACCTGGGGTCTTTATGGGTTATGAATGCTGTATGAACCTGTCTTCTATGACATTCCATCAGACCACTATGAGGTCTACCTGTGTCGATTCTAAGCTTCCTGGAGCAACCGGAAGTGGTTAGATTGACCCAAAAGGTATTTGGATGTACATCACCTCGAAAGGTGCCGAGGCCTCTGCATTATTCAACCCTGTGTAGATCAGTCAATTCTCAACTTAAAGACTTAAAACTCAGGATTCCCTAGGTTTCTATGTCAGTCAAGACATGTGTGTATTTATAGCTTCCTGTGCCAACCGGAAGTGCCATAATTGGTGACTCAGGGGCTGTTTGGAAGGGTTAAAAAAATCAGATCTGTCCAAAACTTCATCTGTGTGATTAGACAACCCCCATGAACTGTAAATCAGTCATTTTTCCCAACAGATGTCAAAGAAAAGCTCTCACACACACACACAGCAAGGATGGAGTGACAAAGCGTGGTGTTTAAAGACACAGAGAGCAGGCAATGGCATAAACATAATCCCAAGGCCGTGCCGAGTCCAACGAGGTGCCCCTCTTGACCGTAGCTCGCTCGGTCTGAGCGCAGCGACCATGAGAAAAATAGGCCCACAATGATGCCTGCACCACAATGTCATTGGATTTTGGGTGACAGCGGCGGAACCGTTAGGTTTAGAAGGACAATTCAAACACAGGACTGTTCCTAAGGTCCTCCCGATCTGTGCAAGCCTAACCTTGACTGTGTGGCATTAACCTTTCACAGTTAAAAGAAGGTGTTTACAAAAAAACAGTGTGCATTGACTTCTCTCCCCATAGGAATACATTGCCTGCTCCCCTAAATACAACCTGGGGTCTTTATGGGTTATGAATGCTGTATGAACCTGTCTTCTATGACATTCCATCAGACCACTATGAGGTCTACCTGTGTCGATTCTAAGCTTCCTGGAGCAACCGGAAGTGGTTAAATTGACCAAAAAGGTATTTGGATGTACATCACCTCGAAAGGTGCCGAGGCCTCTGCATTATTCAACCCTGTGTAGATCAGTCAATTCTCAACTTAAAGACTTAAAACTCAGGATTCCCTAGGTTTCTATGTCAGTCAAGACATGTGTGTATTTATAGCTTCCTGTGCCAACCGGAAGTGCCATAATTGGTGACTCAGGGGCTGTTTGGAAGGGTTAAAAAAATCAGATCTGTCCAAAACTTCATATGTGTGATTAGACAACCCCCATGAACTGTAAATCAGTCATTTTTCCCAACAGATGTCAAAGAAAAGCTCTCACACACACACACAGCAAGGATGGAGTGACAAAGCGTGGTGTTTAAAGACACAGAGAGCAGGCAATGGCATAAACATAATCCCAAGGCCGTGCCGAGTCCAACGAGGTGCCCCTCTTGACCGTAGCTCGCTCGGTCTGAGCGCAGCGACCATGAGAAAAATAGGCCCACAATGATGCCTGCACCACAATGTCATTGGATTTTGGGTGACAGCGGCGGAACCGTTAGGTTTAGAAGGACAATTCAAACACAGGACTGTTCCTAAGGTCCTCCCGATCTGTGCAAGCCTAACCTTGACTGTGTGGCATTAACCTTTCACAGTTAAAAGAAGGTGTTTACAAAAAAACAGTGTGCATTGACTTCTCTCCCCATAGGAATACATTGCCTGCTCCCCTAAATACAACCTGGGGTCTTTATGGGTTATGAATGCTGTATGAACCTGTCTTCTATGACATTCCATCAGACCACTATGAGGTCTACCTGTGTCGATTCTAAGCTTCCTGGAGCAACCGGAAGTGGTTAAATTGACCCAAAAGGTATTTGGATGTACATCACCTCGAAAGGTGCCGAGGCCTCTGCATTATTCAACCCTGTGTAGATCAGTCAATTCTCAACTTAAAGACTTAAAACTCAGGATTCCCTAGGTTTCTATGTCAGTCAAGACATGTGTGTATTTATAGCTTCCTGTGCCAACCGGAAGTGCCATAATTGGTGACTCAGGGGCTGTTTGGAAGGGTTAAAAAAATCAGATCTGTCCAAAACTTCATATGTGTGATTAGACAACCCCCATGAACTGTAAATCAGTCATTTTTCCCAACAGATGTCAAAGAAAAGCTCTCACACACACACACAGCAAGGATGGAGTGACAAAGCGTGGTGTTTAAAGACACAGAGAGCAGGCAATGGCATAAACATAATCCCAAGGCCGTGCCGAGTCCAACGAGGTGCCCCTCTTGACCGTAGCTCGCTCGGTCTGAGCGCAGCGACCATGAGAAAAATAGGCCCACAATGATGCCTGCACCACAATGTCATTGGATTTTGGGTGACAGCGGCGGAACCGTTAGGTTTAGAAGGACAATTCAAACACAGGACTGTTCCTAAGGTCCTCCCGATCTGTGCAAGCCTAACCTTGACTGTGTGGCATTAACCTTTCACAGTTAAAAGAAGGTGTTTACAAAAAAACAGTGTGCATTGACTTCTCTCCCCATAGGAATACATTGCCTGCTCCCCTAAATACAACCTGGGGTCTTTATGGGTTATGAATGCTGTATGAACCTGTCTTCTATGACATTCCATCAGACCACTATGAGGTCTACCTGTGTCGATTCTAAGCTTCCTGGAGCAACCGGAAGTGGTTAGATTGACCCAAAAGGTATTTGGATGTACATCACCTCGAAAGGTGCCGAGGCCTCTGCATTATTCAACCCTGTGTAGATCAGTCAATTCTCAACTTAAAGACTTAAAACTCAGGATTCCCTAGGTTTCTATGTCAGTCAAGACATGTGTGTATTTATAGCTTCCTGTGCCAACCGGAAGTGCCATAATTGGTGTCTCAGGGGCTGTTTGGAAGGGTTAAAAAAATCAGATCTGTCCAAAACTTCATATGTGTGATTAGACAACCCCCATGAACTGTAAATCAGTCATTTTTCCCATAAAAATTCAAAGGAAAAATAAATCACACAGATACACAACTTGGATGGAGGGACGTATTGGGGTGTGTAGAGACTGACAGTGCCTCCAATAGTTAGCTTTGTTCGAGCTAAAAAAGAACCGTCAGACCTAGAGTTCCGAAACTTTAGAATCCTGTTCTAGACCTCAGGTAGATAGTGCGTGGTGAGTTACGGCGCTCTAGGAGGTTCTCGGACCGAGAAACAGCGTCGAACATTTGCAATGACTTCAATTCATTTTGACCATTACGAAAATGGCGACATTTAGAAATGTCCCAGAGACACAAGACTAGGTGCATTGTGACCGTCTCGGCCCATAGAGACAGAACCCAACATCTCGGTCCGATAGCTCATTCAAGGACCCCGTAGCAAGGCATTGAAAAAAGTGGATTTTCAGCACCAATTAGGCTTTTACTCGGACACCAAATGACCTATCGGGCCGAAACTCGGGATTCGGGGTCGCCTCACATAGGACTACACATAATGTCCGAACTGGCCCCGCAGCTAGAAAGTAACTATGTGTTTTATGGTTTTTTAATGTTTTGTACCGAAGGCCTTGTGAATTTTGGGCCAGCTCTGAAGTATGTTATACTTGGCTCCTAAATGAGTTGGGAAAAGTGGGTTTGGTGTCAGTTTGTATCAGTTTGGTGTCAGAATGATATCAAATTGACTGATGGACGGTGACTTGCAGGTGACTCTTGTCCATTAGCAATATGTTTAAGCGGTGAGGTACCATCACCAAAAGCGACATTCTGAAATCAACCCAAACGAGCGATGGAGAGGTACCAGTATCACTGCCCAGACATCCCTATGTCATCGGGCCAGTCAATTTGGCATTCCTGCATGATTTTTATGGCATGACAAATTGGTAATGGTGACTGCCCAGTTAACCATATGGCAAATGCACAGTGACTTTGAAAGAGTGAGAAAAATCACCAAATGGACATTCTGGAATCAACCCTAACGAGTGATGGAGAGGTACCAGAATCACTGCCAAGCCATCCCGAGTTCATCGGGCCAGTCAATTTGGCATTCCTGCACAAATTTTCAGTGACTTTGCAAAAGTAAGGAACATTTGCAATATGTTTTAACAGTGAGGTACCATCACCAAAAGCGACATTCTGAAATCAACCCAAACGAGCGATGGAGAGGTACCAAAATCACTGCCCAGCCATCCTGAGGTCATCGGGCCAGTCAATTTGGCATTCCTGCATGATTTTTATAGCATGACAAATTGGTGATGGTGACTGCCCAGTTAACCATATGGCAAATGCACAGTGACTTTGAAAGAGTGAGAAAAATCACCAAATGGACATTCTGGAATCAACCCTAACGAGCGATGGAGAGGTACCATAATCACTGCCCAGACATCCCGAGGTCATCGGGCCAGTCAATTTGGCATTCCTGCACAAATTTTCAGTGACTTTGCAAAAGTAAGGAACATTTGCAATATGTTTTAACAGTGAGGTACCATCACCAAAAGCGACATTCTGAAATCAACCCAAACGAGCGATGGAGAGGTACCAGTATCACTGCCCAGCCATCCCGAGGTCATCGGGCCAGTCAATTTGGCATTCCTGCAAGAATTTTTAGTGACTTTGCAAAAGTAAGGAACATTTGCAATATGTTTTAACAGTGAGGTACCATCACCAAAAGCGACATTCTGAAATCAACCCAAACGAGCGATGGAGAGGTACCAAAATCACTGCCCAGCCATCCCGAGGTCATCGGGCCAGTCAATTTGGCATTCCTGCAAAAAATTTTAGTGACTTTGCAAAAGTAAGGAACATTTGCAATATGTTTTAACAGTGAGGTACCATCACCAAAAGCGACATTCTGAAATCAACCCAAACGAGCCATGGAGAGGTACCAGTATCACTGCCCAGCCATCCCGAGGTCATCGGGCCAGTCAATTTGGCATTCCTGCAAAAATTTTCAGTGATTTTGCAAAAGTAAGGAACATTTGCAATATGTTTTAACAGTGAGGTACCATCACCAAAAGCGACATTCTGAAATCAACCCAAACGAGCCATGGAGAGGTACCAGTATCACTGCCCAGCCATCCCGAGGTCATCGGGCCAGTCAATTTGGCATTCCTGCAAAAATTTTCAGTGACTTTGCAAAAGTAAGGAACATTTGCAATATGTTTTAACAGTGAGGTACCATCACCAAAAGCGACATTCTGAAATCAACCCAAACGAGCCATGGAGAGGTACCAGTATCACTGCCCAGCCATCCCGAGGTCATCGGGCCAGTCAATTTGGCATTCCTGCAAAAATTTTCAGTGACTTTGCAAAAGTAAGGAACATTTGCAATATGTTTTAACAGTGAGGTACCATCACCAAAAGCGACATTCTGAAATCAACCCAAACGAGCCATGGAGAGGTACCAGTATCACTGCCCAGCCATCCCGAGGTCATCGGGCCAGTCAATTTGGCATTCCTGCAAAGATTTTCAGTGACTTTGCAAAAGTAAGGAACAATTGCAATATGTTTTAACAGTGAGGTACCATCACCAAAAGCGACATTCTGAAATCAACCCAAACGAGCCATGGAGAGGTACCAGTATCACTACCCAGCCATCCCGAGGTCATCGGGCCAGTCAATTTGGCATTCCTGCATGATTTTTATAGCATGACAAATTGGTGATGGTGACTGCCCAGTTAACCATATGGCAAATGCACAGTGACTTTGAAAGAGTGAGAAAAATCACCAAATGGACATTCTGGAATCAACCCTAACGAGCGATGGAGAGGTACCAGAATCACTGCCAAGCCATCCCGACTTCATCGGGCCAGTCAATTTGGCATTCCTGCAAAAATTTTCAGTGACTTTGCAAAAGTAAGGAACATTTGCAATATGTTTTAACAGTGAGGTACCATCACCAAAAGCGACATTCTGAAATCAACCCAAACGAGCGATGGAGAGGTACCAGTATCACTGCCCAGACATCCCTATGTCATCGGGCCAGTCAATTTGGCATTCCTGCATGATTTTTATGGCATGACAAATTGGTGATGGTGACTGCCCAGTTAACCATATGGCAAATGCACAGTGACTTTGCAAAAGTGAGAAAACATGACCAAATGGACATTCTGAAATCAACACAAACAATGGCATCACCATAGTGTCCAGACTATGCCGAGTCCAACGAGGTGCCCCGCTTGACCGTAGCTCGCTCGGTCTGAGCGCGGCGACCATGAGAAAAATAGGCCCAATATGAAGCCTTCACCAGTACGTCATTTGATTTTGGGTGACAGCGGCGGAACCGTTAGGTTTAGAAAGACAATTCAACCACAGGACTGTTCCTAAGGTCCTCCTGATCTGTCCAAGCCTATCCTTGACCGTGTGACATTAACCCTTCACAGTCAAAAGAAGGTGTTTACATAAAAACAGTGTTCATTGACTTCTCTCCCCATAGGAATATATTGGCTGCTCCACTAAATACAACCTGGAGTCTATATGGGTTATGAATGTTGTATGAACCTGTCTTTGGTACCAGTCCATCAGACCACTATAAGGTCTACCTGTGTCGATTCTAAGCTTCCTGGACCAACCGGAAGTGGTCCAAATCGCCCTAAAAGTGTATACCCATACACTGCCTGCAATTTGATGGACATAGTGCATTGAACCCTGTGTAAATCAGTCAGTTTTCATGGTAAAGACTTAAAACTCAGGATTCTCTAATGGAATAGCCCAATGAGGATGTATGTTGAGTTACAGCTTCCTGTGCCAACCGGAAGTGCCATAATTGGTGTCTCATGGGCTGTTTGGAGGGGTTAAAAATATCAGATCTTTCCAAAACTTCATATATATGATTAGGCAACCCCCATGAACTGTAAATCAGTCATTTTTCCCATAAAAATTCAAAGGAAAACTAAATCACACAGATACACAACATGGATGGAGGGACGTATCATTGGGGTGCGTAGAGACTGACAGTGCCTCCAATAGTTAGCTTTGAATGATATCAAATTGACTGATGGACAGTGACTTGCAGGTGACTCTTGTCCATTAGCAATATGTTTAAGCGGTGAGGTACCATCACCAAAAGCGACATTCTGAAATCAACCCAAACGAGCAATGGAGAGGTACCAGTATCACTGCCCAGACATCCCGAGGTCATCGGGCCAGTCAATTTGGCATTCCTGCATGATTTTTATGGCATGACAAATTGGTGATGGTGACTGCCCAGTTAACCATATGGCAAATGCACAGTGACTTTGAAAGAGTGAGAAAAATCACCAAATGGACATTCTGGAATCAACCCTAACGAGTGATGGAGAGGTACCAGAATCACTGCCAAGCCATCCCGAGTTCATCGGGCCAGTCAATTTGGCATTCCTGCACAAATTTTCAGTGACTTTGCAAAAGTAAGGAACATTTGCAATATGTTTTAACAGTGAGGTACCATCACCAAAAGCGACATTCTGAAATCAACCCAAACGAGCGATGGAGAGGTACCAGTATCACTGCCCAGACATCCTGAGGTCATCGGGCCAGTCAATTTGGCATTCCTGCATGATTTTTATAGCATGACAAATTGGTGATGGTGACTGCCCAGTTAACCATATGGCAAATGCACAGTGACTTTGAAAGAGTGAGAAAAATCACCAAATGGACATTCTGAAATCAGCCCAAACGAGCGATGGAGAGGTACCAGTATCACTGCCCAGCCATCCCGAGGTCATCGGGCCAGTCAATTTGGCATTCCTGCAAGAATTTTTGTGACTTTGCAAAAGTAAGGAACATTTGCAATATGTTTAAGCGGTGAGTTACCATCACCAAAAGCGACATTCTGAAATCAACCCAAACGAGCGATGGAGAGGTACCAAAATCACTGCCCAGCCATCCCTATGTCATCGGGCCAGTCATTTTGGCATTCCTGCATGATTTTTATGGCATGACAAATTGGTGATGGTGACTGCCCAGTTAACCATATGGCAAATGCACAGTGACTTTGCAAAAGTGAGAAAACATGACCAAATGGACATTCTGAAATCAACACAAACAATGGCATCACCATAGAGTCCAGACTGTGCCGAGTCCAACGAGGCGCCCCGCTTGACCGTAGCTCGCTCGGTCTGAGCGCGGCGACCATGAGAAAAATAGGCCCAATATGAAGCCTTCACCAGTACGTCATTTGATTTTGGGTGACAGCGGCGGAACCGTTAGGTTTAGAAAGACAATTCAACCACAGGACTGTTCCTAAGGTCCTCCTGATCTGTCCAAGCCTATCCTTGACCGTGTGACATTAACCCTTCACAGTCAAAAGAAGGTGTTTACATAAAAACAGTGTTCATTGACTTCTCTCCCCATAGGAATATATTGGCTGCTCCACTAAATACAACCTGGAGTCTATATGGGTTATGAATGTTGTATGAACCTGTCTTTGGTACCAGTCCATCAGACCACTATAAGGTCTACCTGTGTCGATTCTAAGCTTCCTGGACCAACCGGAAGTGGTCCAAATCGCCCTAAAAGTGTGTACCCATACACTGCCTGCAATTTGATGGACATAGTGCATTGAACCCTGTGTAAATCAGTCAGTTTTCATGGTAAAGACTTAAAACTCAGGATTCTCTAATGGAATACCCCAATGAGGATGTATGTTGAGTTACAGCTTCCTGTGCCAACCGGAAGTGCCATAATTGGTGTCTCAGGGGCTGTTTGGAGGGGTTAAAAAAATCAGATCTTTCCAAAACTTCATATATATAATTAGGCAACCCCCATGAACTGTAAATCAGTCATTTTTCCCATAAAAATTCAAAGGAAAACTAAATCACACAGATACACAACATGGATGGAGGGACGTATCATTGGGGTGCGTAGAGACTGACAGTGCCTCCAATAGTTAGCTTTGAATGATATCAAATTGACTGATGGACGGTGACTTGCAGGTGACTCTTGTCCATTAGCAATATGTTTAAGCGGTGAGGTACCATCACCAAAAGCGACATTCTGAAATCAAGCCAAACGAGCGATGGAGAGGTTCCAGAATCACTGCCCAGCCATCCCGAGTTCATCGGGCCAGTCAATTTGGCATTCCTGCATGATTTTTATGGCATGACAAATTGGTGATGGTGACTGCCCAGTTAACCATATGGCAAATGCACAGTGACTTTGCAAAAGTGAGAAAACATAAACAAATGGACATGATGAAATCAACACCACGAGTGATTGAAAGGAACAACAATCACTGCCCGGCCATCCCGAGTTCATCAGGCCAGTCAATTTTGCATTTCTGAAGGATTTTTGAGCATGTCAAATTTCTTATGACATTTGGCCCCCACAAAACATATGCCTTATGCACAAGCAAAAAAAAACAAAAACATTATGATAATAAAATATGACTAAAGTATGTTGATACAGTTCTTATACTTGTGTAACTGACACAAAATTCGAAATTTTTTCGAAAAACGGTCCAGAAAGCACTTTTTTAGGGGTGTGTGAAGTTTTTTCTGAAATTTAATAATTTTTGACTTTTGACTTCTGACTTCCTATGAAATCATATTGCAGATGGACAAAACACATGCAATATGCGCAAGTAAAAAAAAAAAAAAAAAATTATGATAATAAAATATGACTAAAGTATGTTGATACAGTTCTTATACGTGTGTAACTGACACAAAATGCGAAAAAATTTCGAAAAACGGTCCAGAAAGCACTTTTTTAGGGGTGTGTGAAGTTTTTTATGAAATTTTATAATTTTTGACTTTTGACTTCTGACTTCCTATGAAATCATATTGCAAATGGACAAAACATATGCAATATGCGCAAGTAAAAAAATTAAAAAAATTATGATAATAAAATTGGACAAAAGTATTTTCATACAGTTCTTATACATGTGTAATTGTCAAAAAAGCGAAAGAATTTCGAAAAACGGTCCAGAAAGCACTTTTTTAAGGGGTGATACGTTTTTTTCAAAAAATTCGTTTTTTCAAAATTTGGCTTTTGGATGTTGACTTGGAGTCCAATACCAATATGAAAAACCATGGTGGAGTGCAATCGCCACCTGTTGGATTTTTGAAGTGTTACAACTGGCAATACCCATATGGCAATAGAAGTAAACTTTGCATGAATCAACGCCGCTTTGGGTGGTATTGGCCAATGTGTGCATGGTTTGTCCTATGCCAATAACTTGCCATTCATTTTTGTCCACTACGGGGGTGAAATCCCTTACATTAAAGAACACCCTCTGTGTTCTGTTAGACAGGTAACTCTTTATCCACACTATAGCACGGGGTGTAAAGCCATAACACAGACGTTTTTCCAACAGCAGACTATGACCGATAATGTCAAAAGCCACACAGAAGTCTAACAAAACAGCCCCCACAATCTGAAAAAAATACCATGACACTGTCACACCCTGATATGGTTCAACTGCCCTTGAGATTGTCTCCACCACCTCCAGGTGTCACTTATTATCCCCAATGTATATATCCCTTTGTTTCCTGTCTCTCTGTGCCAGTTCGTCTTGTTTGCCAAGCCAACCAGAGGTTTTCCTTGCTCCTATTTGAATAGCAGCAGTGTAAAAAAAGGAGGAGAGGTCAATGCAAATAGTCCTGGTAGCCATTTGATTAATTGTTCAGCATTCTTATGGCATGTGAAGTTGCTAAGGAGCCTTTGGGACCTAGATTTGGTGCTCTGGTACCGCTTGCCGTGCGATAGCAGAGAGAACAGTCTATGACTTGGTTGGCTGGGGTTTTTGACAATTTTTTGGGTCTTCCTCTGACACTGCCTAGTATAGAGGTCCTGGATGGCAGGAAGCTTGGCCCCGGTGATGTACTGGGAGGTACACACTACCCTCTAAAGCGCCTTATGGTCGGATGCCGAGTAGTTGCCATACCATGCAACCAGGCAGGATGCTCTCGATTGTGTAACTGTAGAACTTTTTGAGGATCTGAGGACCCATGCCAAATCGGTGTTGTCGTGCCCTCCTCACTTTGGCAACCATTTTGGGAATGCCCTTTTGTGTTTCAGCATGACAATGCCACCGTGTGCAAAGCAAGAAATGGAAATGGTTTGTTGAGATTGGTGTGGAAGAACTTGACTGGCCTGCACAGAGCCCTGATCTCAACCACATCAAACACCTTTGTGATGAATTGGAACGCCGACTGCAAGCCAGGCCTAATCGGCTGTCTTGGTGTGCTTGGTTTGGTGGTTAGTTTGGTGGTGATGTGGACGCCAACCTCCTCCACTACAGCCCCGTCGATGAGAATGGGGACGTGCTCGTGTCTCCTTTTCCTGCAGTCCACAATAATCTCCTTTGACTTGATCATATTGAGAGGATGTTGTCCTTGCACCACGCGGTCAGGTCTCTGACCTCCTCCCTATAGGCTGTCGTCATCGTTGTCGGGGATCAGGCCTTCCACTGTTCTGTCATCAGCAAACGTAATGATGTTTTTGGAGTTGTGCCTGGCCGTGCAGTCATGAGTGAACAGGGAGTACAGGAGGGGAATGAGCACGCAGCCCTGAGGGGCCCCCGTGTTGAGTATCAGCATGGCAGATGTGATGTTACCTATCATTACCACCAGGGGCAGCCTGTCAGGAAGTCTAGGATCCAGTTGCAGAGGGAGGTGTTAAGTCCCAGGGTCCTTAGCTTAGTGATGAGCTTTGTGGCCACTATGGTGTTGAACGCTAACCTGTTGTCAGTGAATAGCATTCTCACATAGTTGTTCCTTTTGTCCAGGTGTTAAAGGGCACTGTGAAATGCAATATAGATTGCACAAACTGTGGATCTGTTGGTGCAGAATGTAAATTGGAGTGGTCTAGGGTTTCTGGGATAATGGTGTTGATGTGAGCCATGACCAGACTTTCAAAGCACTTTATGGTTACAGACGTGAGTGCTACGGGTTGGTAGTCATTTAGGCCGTTTACCTTAGTGTTCTTGGGCACAGGGACTATGGTGGTCTGCTTGAAACATGTTGATATTTCAGACTCAGACAGGGAGAGGTTGAAAATGTCAGTGAGGACACTTGCGAGTTGGTTAGCGCCTGCTCGCAGTATACGTCCTGGTAATCTGTTTGGCCCAGCGTCCTTGTGAATGTTGACCTGTTTAAAGGTCTTACTCACGTCGGCTGCAGAGAGCGTGATCACACAGTTGGATCAGCTGATGCTCTCATGCATGTTTCAGTGTTATTTGCCTCGAAGCGAGCATAGAAGTTATTTAGCTCATCTGGTAGGCTCGTGTCACTGGGCAGCTCTTGGCTGTGTTTCCTTTTTATTCTGCCACATCTGACGAGCATCGGAGCCAGCGTAGTACGTTTCGATCTTTGTCCTGTATTGAAGCTTTTCCTGTTTGATGGTTCGTCGGTGGGCATAGCGGGATTTCTTATAAGCTTCCGGGTTAGAGTCCCGCTCCTTGAAAGCGGCAGGTCTACCCTTTAGCTCAGTGCTGATGTTGCCTGTAAACCATGGCTTCTGGTTGGGGTATGTATGTACAGTCACTGTTGGGACGACATCATCAATGCACTTATTGATGAAGCCAATGACTGATGTGGTGTACTGCTCAATACCATTAGAAGAATCCTGAAACATATTCCAGTCTGTGTTAGCAAAACAGTCCAGTAGTTTAGCTTCTGCTTCATCTGACCACTTTGTTATTGACCGAGTCACTGGTGCTTCCTTCTTTAGTTTTTTGCTTATAAGCAGGAATCCGGAGTATAGAATTATGGTCAGATTTGCCAAATGGAGGGTGAGGGAGAGCTTAGTACGTGTCTCTGTGTATGCAGTAAAGGTGGTCTACAGTTTTTTCCCTCTAGTTTCACATTTAACATGCTGATAGAAATGAGGTAAATCTGATTTGAGTTTCCCTGCATTAAAATTCCCTGCGTGAGTGTTTTCCTGTTTGCTTACAGCTCATTGAGTGCGGTCTTAGTTACAGCATCGGTCTGTGGTGGTATGTAGACAGCTATGAAAAATACAGATGAAAACACTCTTGGTAGATAGTGTGGTCTGCAGCTTATCATGAGATACTCTACCTCAGGTGAGCAAAACCTCGAGACTTGCTTAGATATCTTGCACCAGCTGTTGTTTACAAATATACAATGACCGCCACCCTTTGTATTACCAGAGGCTGCTGTTCTATCTTGCCGAGCGTATACGCTGCCTGCTGTATGTTATTAATGTCATCGTTCAGCCACAAATCGGTGAAACATAAGATATTACAGTTTTTAATGTCCCGTTGGTAAAATATACGTGCTTTTAGTTCGTCCCAGTTATTTTCTAGTGATTGTCCATTGGCTAACTATACGGATGGCAAAGACAGATTAGCCACTACTCGCCTGATCCTCACACGGCACCCCAATCTCCTTCCTCAAAATCTCAGCTTCTTTCTCCTGCGAATGACTGGGATGAGGGCCTGGAGTATATCCCTCCCGTCAGATTCATTAAAGAAAAATTATTTGTCCAATACAAGGTAAGTAATCAATGTTCTGATGTCCAGAAGCTCTTTTCAGTCATAAGAGACGGTAGCAGCAACATTATGTACAAAATAAGTTACAAACAACATAAGGATGCAGTCGATGATATAGAGTACAGTATATACGTATGCATATGAGATGAATAATGTAGGGTAAGTAACATTATATAAGGTAGCATTGTTTAAAGTGGCTAGTGATATATTTACATCATTTCCCATCACTTCCCATTATTAAAGTGGCTGGAGTTGTGTCAGTGTGTTGGCAGCAGCAGTAGTGGCTGTTTAACAGTCTGATGGCCTTGAGATAGAAGCTGTTTTTCAGTCTCTCGGTCCCAGCTTTGATGCACCTGTACTGACCTCGCCTTCTGGATGATAGCGGGGTGAACAGGCAGTGGCTCGGGTGGTAGACGTCCTTGATGATCTTTATGGCCTTCCTGTAACATCGGGTGGTGTAGGTGTCCTGGAGGGCAGGTAGTTTGCCCCCGATGATGCGTTGTGCAGACCTCACTACCCTCTGGAGAGCCTTACGGTTGAGGGCGGAGCAGTTGCCATACCAGGTGGTGATACAGCCCGCCAGGATGCTCTCGATTGTGCATCTGTAGAAGTTTGTGAGTGCTTTTGGTGACAAGCCGAATTTCTTCAGCCTCCTGAGGTTGAAGAGGCGCTGCTGCGCCTTCTTCACGATGCTGTCTGTGTGAGTGGACCAATTCAGTTTGTCTGTGATGTGTATGCCGAGGAACTTAAAACTTGCTACTCTCTCCACTACTGTTCCATCGATGTGGATAGGGGGGTGTTCCCTTTGCTGTTTCCTGAAGTCCACAATCATCTCCTTAGTTTTGTTGACGTTGAGTGTGAGGTTATTTTCCTGACACCACACTCCGAGGGCCCTCACCTCCTCCCTGTAGGCCGTCTCGTCGTTGTTGGTAATCAAGCCTACCACTGTTGTGTCGTCCGCAAACTTGATGATTGGGTTGGAGGCGTACATGGCCACGCAGTCGTGGGTGAACAGGGAGTACAGGAGAGGGCTCAGAACGCACCCTTGTGGGGCCCCAGTGTTGAGGATCAGCGGGGAGGAGATGTTGTTACCTACCCTCACCACCTGGGGGCGGCCCGTCAGGAAGTCCAGTACCCAGTTGCACAGGGCGGGGTCGAGACCCAGGGTCTCGAGCTTGATGACGAGCTTGGAGGGTACTATGGTGTTGAATGCCGAGCTGTAGTCGATGAACAGCATTCTCACATAGGTATTCCTCTTGTCCAGATGGGTTAGGGCATTGTGCAGTGTGGTTGAGATTGCATCGTCTGTGGACCTATTTGAGCGGTAAGCAAATTGGAGTGGGTCTAGGGTGACAGGTAGGGTGTACTTCCGGCGCCGACAGAGATGGCCGTCGACAGAGATGGCCGCCTCGCTTCGCGTTCCTAGGAAACTATGCAGTTTTTTGTTTTTTTACGTGTTATTTCTTATATTAGTACCCCAGGTCATCTTAGGTTTCATTACATACAGCCGAGAAGAACTACTGTATATAAGATCAGCGTCAACTCACCATCAGTACGACCAAGAATATGTTTTTCGTGACGCGGATCCTGTGTTCTGCCTTACAATATGTAACTTTCACACATTGACATGTCCAATACAGCAAATGAAAGATTATTTTCTTGTTAATCTACCCATCGTGTCCGATTTCAAAAATGCTTTACAGCGAAAACACAATATATGATTATGTTAGATCACCGCCAAGTAAAAACAACACAGCCATTTTTCCAGACAAAGAGAGGAATCACAAAAAGCAGAAATATAGATAAAATGAATCACTAACCTTTGATGATCTTCATCAGATGGCACTAGGACATCATGTTGCACAATACATGTATGTTTTGTTCGATAATGTTCATATTTATATCCAAAAATCTCAGTTTACATTGGCACGTTATGTGCAGTAATGTTGTGATTCCAAAACTTCCGGATATTTTGCAGAAATACGCATAATAAACATTGATTAACCTCTTACACTTATGGTGGCGCTATTTCATTTTTGGAAGAAAAACGTTCCCGTTTTAAACAAGATATTTTGTCACAAAAAGATGCTCGACTATGCATATAATTGCTACTGTTCGAAAGAAAACACTCTGACGTGTCCAGAAATACAAATATCTTCTCTGTGCGTGCCCTTTAACGTGAGCTTCAGGCAAAACCAAGATGACTTGGCATCCAGGAAATGACAAGGATTTTTGAGGCTCTGTCTTTCATGATCTCCTTATATGGCTGTGAACGCAAGAGGAATGAGTCTGCCCTTTCTGTCGTTTCCCCAAGGTGTCTGCAGCATTGTGACTTATTTGTAGGCAGATCGTTGGAAGATTGACCATAAGAGACCACATTTACCACGTGTCCGCCCGGTGTCCTGCGCCGAAATTGGTGCGCAAAAGTCACCTGCCAGTATTTTTCCATGGGGCACAGAGAGAAGCAAGCTTCCATGAACTGCATGTCAATGAAGAGATATGTGAAAAAACACCTTGAGGATTGATTCCAAACAACGTTTGCCATGTTTCGGTCGATATTATGTAGTTAATCCGGAAAAAGTTTCACGTTGTAGGTGACTGCATTTTCGGTTCGTTTCGGTAGCCAGGCGCAATGTAGAAAACGGAACGATTTCTCCTACACACAGACGCTTTCAGGAAACACTGCGCATTTGGTATGTGGCTGGGAGTCTCCTCATTGAAAACATCAGAAGCTCTTCAAAGGTAAATGATTTTATTTATTTGGTTATCTGGCTTTTGTGAAAATGTTGCGTGCTACATGCTACACAAAATGCTATGCTAGCTTTGCATACTCTTACACAAATTAGTCAATTTCTATGGTTCAAAAGCATATTTTGAAAATCTGAGATGACAGTGTTGTTAAGAAAAGGCTAAGCTTGAGAGCAAACGCATTATTTTAATTTTATTTGCGATTTTCAGAAATCGTTAACGTTGCGTTATGCTAATGAGCCTGAGGCTTAGTCACAATCCCGGATCCGGGATGGGGAGTTTCAAGAGGTTAAAGATACAATTGTTATTCACAGAATTAAAGAGACTCTCCTAGTTTCTTAAGGTATGGGGGCAGCATTTTCACTTTTAGATATATAGCGTGCCCAATTTCAACATCCTGCTACTCATGCCAAGAATATAAGATATACATATTATTTGTAGATTTGGGTAGGAAACACTGAAGTTTCTAAAACTGTTTGAATCATGTCTGTGAGTATAACAGAACTTATGTAGCTGGCAAAACCCCGAGGACTAACCGTTCAGATTTTTTTTTTGAGGTCTCTGTCTGTTCATTGGGAAACAATATTTCTTAGGCACTTGTTTTCAGTTCCTACCGATTCCACTGGATGTCACCAGTCTTTGGAATTTGGTTGAGGTTATTCCTTTGTGCAATGAAGAAGCATGGCCATCTTGGAAAAAGGTAAAAGCTGTTGAGAGTGCGCAAGACTTGAAAAGTAGCGTTAGTTTCTTATCATCCTCTATTGAAAACAGATAGACCCATCTTCATTTTGATTGATTATTAACGTTTAAAAATACCTAAAGTTGTATTACAAAAAGTAGTCTGAAATGTTTTGGCAAAGTTTACAGCCAACTTTTGAGATATTTTGTAGTGACGTTGCGCAATTTGGAAGCTGTTTTTTTCTGGATCATACACGCCAAATAAATGGACATTTAGGATATATATGGAATTATATATATGGAATTCATCGAACAAAAGGACCAATTGTGATGTTTATTGGACATATTGGAGTGGCAACAAAAGAAACTCGTCAAAGGTAAGACATGTTTTATATTTTATTTTTGCGTTTTGTGTAGCGCCTGCAGGGTTGAAATATGCTACTCTCTTTGTTTACTGTTGTGCTATCATCAGATAATAGCGTCTTATGCTTACACCGAAAAGCCTTTTTAAAATCTGACATGTTGGCTGGATTCACAACGAGTGTAGCTTTAATTTAGTATCTCACATATGTGATTTAATGAAAGTTTGATTTTTACATAATTTTATTTGAACTTGCCGCGCTGCATTTTCCCTGGATTTTGGCCAAGTGGGACGCAAGCGTCCCCTATACCATAAGAAGTTAATGCAACAGCTGTGTCAGATTTCAAAAAACCTTTACGGAAAAGGCATAATCTGAGAATGGCACTCAGAGCCCAATCCAGCCAGAGAAATATCCGCCATTTTGGAGTCAACAGAAGTCATAAATAACACCATAAATATTTACTTACCTTTGATGATCTTCATCAGAAGCACACCCAGGAATCCCAGTTCGACAATAAATGACTGATTTGTTCCATAAAGTACCATCATTTATTGTCAAATAGCCACTTGTTGTTAGCGTGTTCAGCCCAGAAATTCATCTTCTTGAGGCGCAAGCACTTCATCCAGACAAAAACTTCCGTTACAGGTCGTAGAAACAAGTCAAACGATGTATGGAATCAATATTTAGGATGTTTTTAACATAAAACAACTAAGCTTCCAACCGGAAAATTCCTATGTCTGGAAAAAAAGCACTGGAACGAGAGGTAACTCTGTCGGGAGCGCGCGTCACGAGCCTGACCACTGACTCAACAGGTCTCATGAGCCCCTCCTTTATAGTAGAATCCTCATTCAAGTTTCTAAAGGCGGTTGACGTCTAGTGAAAGCCGTAGCAAGTGCAACGTTATAGATATCCCACTGTGTATTCGGTAGACCAAGCTTTGAAAAACTACAAACCTCAGATGTCCCACTTCCTGGTTGGATTTTTCTCAGGTTTTCGCCTGTCATATGAGTTCTGTTATACTCACAGACATCATTTAACTTCTTGGAACTCCCCATCCCGGATCCGGGTTTGTGACTAAAGCCTCAGGCTCATTAGCATAACGCAACGTTAACGATTTCTGAAAATCGCAAATAAAATGAAAATAATGCGTCTGCTCTCAAGCTTAGCCTTTTCTTAACAACACTGTCATCTCAGATTTTCAAAATATGCTTTTGAACCATAGAAATTGACTAATTTGTGTAAGAGTATGCAAAGCTAGCATAGCATTTTGAGTAGCATTTAGCACGCAACATTTTCACAAAAACCAGATAACCAAATAAATAAAATCATTTACCTTTGAAGAGCTTCTGATGTTTTCAATGAGGAGACTCTCAGTTACATACCAAATGCGCAGTTTTTCCTGAAAGCGTCTGTGTGTAGGAGAAATCGTTCCGTTTTCTACATTGCGTCTGGCTACCGAAACGAACCGAAAATTCAGTCACCTACAACGTAAAACTTTTCCGGATTAACTACATAATATCGGCCGAAACATGGCAAACGTTGTTTGGAATCAATCCTCAAGGTGTTTTTTCACATATCTCTTCATTGATATGCAGTTCGTGGAAGCTTGCTTTCCTCTCTGTATCCCATGGAAAAATACTGGCAGGTGACTTTTGCGCACCAATTTCGGCGCAGGACACCGGGCGGACACCTGGTAAATGTGGTCTCTTATGGTCAATCTTCCAATGATCTGCCTACAAATACGTCACAATGCTGCAGACACCTTGGGGAAACGACAGAAAGGGCAGGCTCATTCCTCTCGCATTCACAGCCATATAAGGAGACAATGGAAAACAGAGCCTCAAAAATCCTGTTCATTTCCTGGATGCCGTCTCATCTTGGTTTTGCCCTGAAGCTCACGTTCTAGGGCACGCACAGAAAATATCTCGGTAGTTCTGGACACGTCAGAGTATTTTCTTTCGAATGCTATCAATTATATGCATAGTCGAGCATCTTTTTGTGACAAAATATCTTGTTTAAAACGGGAACGTTTTTCATCCAAAAATGAAATAGCGCCCCCAGAGCATCAACAGGTTAAACAGTTTTAGAAACTTCAGTGTTTTCTATCTAATACTAATAATAATATGCATATGCTAATATATATTAGCATCTGGGACAGAGTAGGAGGCAGTTCACTCTGGGCACGCTATTCATCCAAAAGCGAAAATGCTGCCCCCTATCCCAAAAGAGTTATCTCCATATGATCTAAAAGGCAAAACCGATCCTAGATCAGAGCTTTTACTCTAAGACACTAAATACATACAGCGTCAGATCTTTAGCCATCGCAGACCCCGACTTAACTTGTTCTCTATGGGAGAGGACGGGAAGAATAAAGAGCTTGTCACGTTCTGACCTTAGTTCCTTTGTTTTGTCTTTTGTTTTAGTATGGACAGGGTGTGAATTGGGTGAGTTGTCTATGTTAGTTTGTCTTGTGATTTTCTATTTCTGTGTTTGGCCTGGTATGGTTCTCAATCAGAGGCAGCTGTCAATTGTTGTCCCTGATTGAGAACCATATTTAGGTAGCCTATTTTGTATTGTGCGTTGTGGGTGATTGTTCCTGTGTCCTGTGTTCACGTTACGGGACTGTTTCGTCATCATTCATTTTCTCAGTTTATTGTTTTTTGTTCGTTGTTAAAGAATTCTATTAAAATGGATAATTATCACGCTGCATTTTGGTTCTCCTCTCTTTCCCCAGACGACAAGCGTTACAGAGCACGTGTGTGTGTGTGTGTGTGTGTGTGTGTGTGTGTGTGTGTGTGTGTGTGTGTGTGTATCTGCATTTGCATGCTATCTTACAAAAGGAGAGGAAGGGTTGCAAATGTCTTATGAACTGTAGGTGCTTTGTGATTACATTTCTTTGAATCCCTATGCTTACTCAGAGTACCAAAAAAGCAGTGACTTACATTTTTATAAAAGCACATTACATCATCTGTCCTATGAGCTTTGAATTTCCTGCCCAACAGAACAGATATTCTTTGAATAGGTTTGGTGTAGAGATCTTCATGCCGAACAAGGGGCAAACAGTTTGATGATAACATCAATGGGTAAATGCTACCTCAAAGCACTTATGACAACGCATCCAATCTCCATTGTGAATCATGCCTCTGAAGTGATAAAAAGCCTTACTCCCCTCATTCCAATCTCAGGTTTTTAAAGTTCCAGATGTGGTTATAGTACCGCATCTCCTCACATGTTCTTTTTTCATAACACTTTGGGATTGAGTTGCAATATCTCATAAGGCTTTATTTTTAATCTCTCTCATACTTTTTTCACATATGGATTACTGGACTAGATACAAGTATTGTACAGTAACTAAGTGCCAAAAGGCTTCAACTCTTTACAATCAATGTGACTTGTTGGTTGTGGTCAATAGTCTATTGTGCTCCGACCATTTAGTTTGTTCTGTTTGTGTTTTCCACAGTTCTGATTGGAGGAGCCCCGGTGCTGTGCTCGCAACCATTGGCCGCCTCACTGACCTTCGCCCTCTGCTCCTATCTACTGCTGCTCTACAGATGATGAGCACAACTCACAGCGTCACCTGTCCACCTTTCTGTTTTCATCGCCAATCCATCCTTCATATCTCCCATTCCACCCTGGCTAAGCTTGTACCTCTTCTTGTACCACTTCGTCTCTCGCATTCTTCTTTTCCACACTCACACTTTTACAGTCTTATGCTGCTGTTTTCCCCAGTCATACTCATCTCCTTGTGACCTTTGACACCCAATATCCAACCCCTTACAGCAGACACTCACCCGGCTTCATACTTCTCTTCACTCTCTCACTCTTCCGTCACCTCCATCTACTCTTTCCCAACCCCGTATTCCTGGGACACAAGTGTCGGACACTTTACCAAAGATGACAAAGGACAAAATAAAAAATATGGATGGGGGGAGGGGCTGAGGATTATAAGAGAAGGGGTGGTCTCCCCCCTGTTTTTGAACCCTCCCCCTCGCCTCCTTGGGCTGGGTGCTAGGTAGCTGCCGCATCACGAAGGCAGACTGAGTGACTGACAGAGAAAGAAAAATAGAAAGAAAGAAGCTCCCACTTGCCTCTCCTCTACCAGTCGCTGCAGTAAGACTTGCGTTAGATTGTACATATACATTTCTCTATATAATATATATTGCAAAAGTTTAAATAACATTTAAGTGAAGAAAAACACTCATGGACACGGACGACTTTACAGGCTACGACAAAACTGAACTAAAGAAGCACAAATTTATACAATCTATTCTTTCTTTCTTTTCCAAATAAGTATATTTTTTAAGTACTTTTACTGCATGAGGCTTTTTTTTCATATCGGTCAGCGATAAAAGGGAATCTCCCACTGGACAAAAACTGGTTTAATCAATGTTATTTCCATGTCATTTCAAATCCCAAAATCAATGTGATGACATTTAATCAACTTGGAAAACTAATTGGATGAGCAAAAAGTCATCAATGTAAGGGCATTTTGTATTTTTTTTACCCAACTTTTAACCTAAATCCAAAAAGTGGAATTATTTTGTTGATTTCACGTTTAATTCACATTAGTTGACAACTCAAGCAGATGTAAATCAAAACTATATTTTGAACTGGCATCTATACCAAGTGGGCTTGTTCATACTAAACAAAAATATAAACGCAAAATCAACATTTTTATTTGTCACACGTGTTTTGCAAATGTTATTGAGCGTGTAGCGAAATGCTTGTGTTTCTATCTCCAGCAGTGCAGTATTATACACACCAATCTAAGTAAAGGAATGGAATTAAGAATATATAAATATATGGACGAGCAATTTCAGAGCGGCATAGACTAAGATACAGTGGAATAGAATAGAATACAGAATACACATATTAGATGAGTAATATAAAATATGTAAACATTATTTAAGTGACTAGTGATTTCAAATCTATGTATATAGGGCAGCACCCTCTAATGTGCTAGTGATGGCTATTTAACACTCTGACGGCATTGAGATAGAAGCTGTTTTTCAGTCACTCAATCCCAGCTTTGATGCACCTGTACTGACCTCGCCTTCTGGATGATAGCGGAGTGAACAAGCAGTGGCTTGGGTGGTTAATGTTCTTGATGATGTTTTTGGCTTTTTGTGACATTAGGTGCTGTTGGTGGCCTGAAGGTCAGGTAGTTTGCTGCGGTGATGCATTGGACAGACCGCACCACCCTCTGGAGAGTCCTGCGGTTGCTGGCGGTGCAGTACCAGGCGGTGATACAGCCTGACAGGATGCTCTCAATTGTGCATCTATAAAAGTCTGTTAGGGTTTTTTCCTCAGCCTCCTGAGGTGTACACCCAGGAACTTGAAGGTTTTCACCTTCTCCACTGCAGTCCTGTCAATGTGGATGGGAGGGTGCTCCCTTTGTTCTTTCCTGAAGTCCACAACCAGCTCCTTTGCTTTGTTGACAATTGGTGGGAGGTTATTGTCCTTGCACCACACTCCTAGGGCCCTCACTTCCTCCCCATAGGCTGTCTCGTCATTATTGGTAATCAGACCTACTACTGTTGTGTCGTCTGCAAACTTGATGAATGAGTTGGACGTGTGCATGGCCACGCAGTCATGGGTAAACAGGGAGTACAGGAGGGGGCTGAGCACGCATCCTTGTGGGGCCCCAGTGTTGAGGATCAGCGAAATGGAGGTGTTGTTTCCTGGGGGCGGCCTGTCCAGGTACCAGTTGCACAGGGCGGGGTTCAGACGCAGGGCCTCAAGCTTTATGATGAGCTTGGAGGGTACTATGGGGTTGAATGCTGAGCTATAGTCAAAGAACAGTGTTCTTACATAGGTATTACTCTTGTCCAGATAGGATAGGGCAGTGTGCAGTGCGATGGCAGTGGGTCTAGGGTGTCAAGTAAGGTAGAGGTGATTTGATCCTTGACTAGTCTCTCAAAGTACTTCATGATGACAGAAATTAGTACTCCCGGGCGATAGTAGTGTACCTTTGCTTTCTTAGGTACAGGAACAATGGTGGACATCTTGAAGCATGTGGGGACAGCAGACTGGGATAGGGAGAGATTGAATATGTCCGTAAACACTCCAGCCAGCTGGTCTGCTCTCTGAGGACGCAGCTAGGACTGCCAGCAGCCTTGCGAGAGTTAACACACTTAAATGTCTTACTCATATTGGCCACAGAGAAGGAGAGCCCACATTCCTTGGTAGCAGGCCGCGTCAGTGGCACTGTGTTATCCTCAAAGCAGGCGAAGATGGTGTTTAACTTGTCCGGAAGCAAGACGTTGGTGTCCGCCACGTGGCTGGTTTTGCCTTTGTAGTCCATGATTGTCTGTAGACTCTGCCACATATGTCTCATGTCTGAGCCGTTGTATTGCGACTCCACTTTGTCTCTATACTAACATTTTGCCTGTTTGATTGCCTTACCGAGGGAATAACTACACTGTTTGTATTTGGCCATATTTCCAGTCACCTTGCCATGGTTAATGCAATGGTTTCAGTTTTCAGTATAGCATGAATGCTGACATCTATCCACGGTTTATGGTTAGGGTAGGTTTTCAAAGTCACAGTGGGTACAACATCTCCTATTCACTTCCTGATAAACTCAGTCACCGTATCAGTGTATTTGTCAATTTTATTTTTGGAGGCTACCTGGAACATCTCCCAGTCCGTGTGATCAAAACAATCTTGAAGTGTGGATTCCGATTGGTCAGACCAGCATTGAATAGTTCTTAGCATGGGTACTTTCTGTTTGAGTTTTTTGCATATAGGAAGGGAGGAGAAAAATGGATTTGTGATCAGATTTGACGAAAGGAGGGTAGCGGAGGGCCTTGTAGGCATCCTGGAAGTTGGAGTAACAGTGGTCGGGTGTTTGAGTAATGTGAGTACTACAGTCAATGTGTTGATAGAACTTGAGGGGGAATAGATACGGCTGTGACTTTAACAAAAGGGAATTATCTTGGGAAGTAAAACGCTTGGCATTTGATTGTGAGGTATTCTGGGTCGGGTGAACAAAAAGACTTAAGTTCCTGTACGTTATCACGAAACACCCCCACCCTTCCTCTTTCCAGAGAGATATTTATTCCTGTCTGCGCGATGAACTGAGAACCCAACTAACAGTACGGACTCAGACAGTATATCCCGAGAGAGCCATGGTTCTGTGAAACAGAGTATGTTACAATTCCTGATGTCTCTCTGGAAGGAAATCCTCACACTGAGCTCGTCAACTTTATTATACAGAGACTGAGTAATATACTCGGAAGCAGTGGGTGGTGTGTGCGCCTCCTAGGTCAAAATAGAAGTCCACTCCGAGTACCTCTTCTCTTCCGGCAATGTTTTGGGTCAGCCTCTGGAATCAGTTCAATTGCCCTTGAGGGGTATGAAGGAAGGATCCGATTTGGGAAAGTTGTAATGCTGGTGAGTTAACGGCACTGTGATATCTTCCCAGCTGTATGTAATAACACAAAAAAATTATGGTCTAATAATGTACAAAATAACACATAAAAAAAATATTGCAAAGTGTCCTAAAAAACCTATCTGTTAACACCTTTTTGTCCATATGCAAAAATTTCAACGATTTTACTGAGTTACAGTTCATATAAGGAAATCAGTCAATTGAAATAAATTCATTAGGCCCTAATCTATGGACTTCAACCATGGGTGGTCCTGGGAGGGCATAGGCCCACCCACTGGGGAGACAGGCCTAGCCAATTAGATTTTTTTTCCCACAAAAGGGCCTAGTTATAGACAGAAATACTCCTCAGTTTCATCAGCTGTTCGGGTGGATTGTCTCAGACAATCCCGCAGCTGAAGAAGCCGGAGTGGTTACACGTGGTCTGCGGTTGTGAGGACGGTTGGACATACAGTATATTTACAACTATCTGTAGGTATAGGCAGGAGATATGCAAGGTGGAAATGCCTGACTTAGGACAGAAAAATTATGCATCGGAATCAGATGCAACTGAAAAATATCACATAATTTTAAATGATAACAGAACATTAGGACATTTTAACTAATATTGTGTGACTAAATGTTTTTGACCCCAAATAATTTACAGAATTGGTGCAATTGATGATTCCCTTGTGGTTTCCACACACATCTATTTGGCAATTATGGATATGACAGCAAATTTCAACAAAAAATATACTTTTTTCCTTTATTTTTTATTTTTTACAAACTAAGCCCATAATATCAAGCTAAATCAATTTGAGACCACACACGCTCCTGTTCATGGTCTTGAATGGACGTTGTCTTTCACACTCATGAGTTCTACCATAATCATCTATGTGTAGCTAAGCACGTACAGTATGTGTAACATTACTGTTAGTTGCAACACACCAAGCATTTGAGAAAACACAATGTGTACTGGATCCTACTTTAACTGTAGTATGCGGCTGTATTTGGGAGAGTGTCGGAGGGTCCACTTCAGAATATATTTACAGTATACTGCAGAAACATTGCTGACACTGATTACAGTTGAGTAACCTGCATAGAAATGCTCAGGGTCTATACTGATAATGTTAAATACACAATGGAATAAAGAGTACAGCACAGAGATGGATAACTATAAGCCTTGGACTAGGTTTGATGGTGTATTTTTAATCTTTGTGTCTCCTGTGTTCTCTATTATAGAATATTTCTCAACGTTAACACTGATTTTAATGCAGGTGAATTCCTTGGTAATGAAATTAATATGTGGGTAGGAATACTATGAAATGGGCAAAACCACTGAAATAAGGGCAAGTACTCTTTTTGGGGGATAATAAGTATGAACAGATATTAGATTTGTTTTCATAGTTAAGGTGTCTCCATTGATCAGTAATTGGTATTAATATTAAGGCATTTTTATTTAATGGCCTCTCTTTCCAAACCTTCTATATGAATTGTGCACATAACTGATCAATGTTCAGTTGGCTGTAAGTTTTAGACATTGACAAATGTTACTAACCCTAAAACTTAGGTTTTATTTACTGTCCATTCACCAGATCAATTGGAAATTAACCTAGCATGCATACTCCAAATGAAACCATGAAATGCCTGAAAGTGAGTCTATTTTGTGTTGGCAAATAAGATACAGTGCATTCAGAAAGTAATCAGACCCCTTTTTCCACATTTTGTTAGGTTACAGCCTTATTTTGAAATGGTTTATAAAAAAAAGAATCCCTCAACAGTCGACACACAATAGCCTATAATGACAAAGAAAACGGAAATATCACATTTACATATGTTTTCAGACCCTTTGGCAGTGATTACAGCCTTGAGTGTTCTTGGGTATGACGCTACAAGCTTGGCACACCTGTATTTGGAAAGTTTCTCCATTCTTCTCTGCAGATCCTCTCAAGCTCTGTCAGGTTGGATGGGGTGCATCACTGCACAGCTATTTTTACGTCTCTCCAGAGATGTTCGATTGGGTTCAAGTCTGGGCTCTGGCTGGGCCACTCAAAGACATTCAGAGACTTGTCCCCAGGCCACTCCTGTGTTGTCTTGGCTGTGGGCTTAGGGTTGTTGTCCTGTTGGAAGGTGAACCTTCACCCCAGTCTGAGGTCCTGAGCGTTCTGTAGCAGATTTCATCAAGGATATCTCTGTACTTTGCTCCGTTCATTTTGTCCTCGATCCTGACTAGTCTCGCAGTCCTTGCCACTGAAAAACATCCCCACAGCATGATGCTGCCACTACCATGTTCCACCGTAGGGATGGTGCCAGGTTTCCTCCAGACGTGACGCTGGCATTCGGGCCAAATAGTTCAATCTTGGTTTCATCAGACCAGAGAATCTTGTTTCTCATAATCGGAGAGTCCTTTGGGTACCTTTTGGCACTGCAGAGTGCTGCAGACGTAGTTGTCCATCTAGAAGCTTCTCCCATCTCCACAGAGGAACTCTGAAGCTCTGTCAGAGTGGCCATCGGGTTCTTGGTCACCTCCCCTACCAAGGCCCTTCTCCTCTGATTGCAGTCTCAAGGATTATCACTGGAAACAGGATGCACCTAAGCTCAATTCAGAGTCTCATAGCAAACAATCTGAATACTTATGTAAATAAGATATCTGTTTTTTATTTTTAATAAACGAGCTGACATTTCTAAAAACCTGTTTTCACTTTGTCAATATGAAATATTGTGTGTAGATTAATGAGGGAAATTATTTTTTAATCCATTTTAAAATAAGGCTGTAATGTAACAAAATGTGTAAAAAGTCAAGGGGTCTGAATACTTTCCGAATGCACTGTATATCCAATTGTAGGTCATTTCAAATCCATTAATTTGGATTTGGTCTGAGGTATAATTAAATGTTTTGCTCTTCATGCACTTCAATGTGAAATTAAATGACACAAAATGTGCCCTGTATGCCATTGATTCTCATTATGTACTTATGCTCATTTTTTATACTTTTTTTACACCACCCTCCATTAGCTGAGGTAGTTCTAAAATGTACACCGTACCGTATATTAAGGAGTGACTTAATCAATACATTCCTCTAGGATACAACATAGCATTTACAAGAAATGATGCCAGTTCACTGCTATAGTCCCTTATGGTTCCACATTACAGGAACCTTTCCCAAAATTCCCAGGTTTTTCAGGAATTGTGTTTGGAGGACTCCCAGTTCCCTCCCTGCTTATTCACTCCTGATCCAGAAATTCTCCAACCAGGATTTCTGAAAAGAGGGGACATTTGGGAAAGTTTCCAGAATAATGCAACATTCAACCCAATCACAATTAATTTGGCATTGCCACACCTCAAGCTTTCTCCTTGATCACCTAAGGGGTCTCCATTTCATGCGTGAACATTTTCAAAACTCTCTCACAAGTCTACAGTATGTACTATCAAAATGTTTCCCTGTAGTTATCTGTCTAAAACAAGAAGGCTAGAAAGGAACCCCATCATACAGATTGGAGAGCAAACTCCCCAATAAGTAAGTGCCTCACACCTGGTATTCCTCCGTGAGGTGACATACCATCCAAGCAATATCTGTGGCCATGTTGAGAAGGGATGGGCAGTCACCCAGTCACTGGAAAGGACCCCCTTCCATTAGAGACATCACGACACACAGTGGATGCTCCACGAATTCAACAGCAGGACCGACTGAGTATTACTGTATAGGTCTTCACATGTCCTCACCACCAGTGCAGACAATTCTTTGTTAACAGAAAGGGTGCATTCTAGACACAGCAATGTTGATCAGGGTGAGTTTACCAAAAACCCAAAGATCATCTTTAGCCTTTTAAAGATAATTCTTCATCAATTGCCTACAAAAGGACTTAAGATGATCTTAGTGCTAAAGATGATTGCTATGTTTTTGGTAAAGTCACACCAAATCTTTAAATGCCTGGTGAAGTCTTTAACATCTAATACACCACATCAGCATGATGTAATGAAACTATAATCTGCTCAGACCTGTGCAGGATCTGTGTACTTGGAGCACACTCCAATGAGTGAACCCTCCACAATGCAGTCAGATTGGTCAGAGTAACTACGCATCTCCTGCCTGACTGCGCAAATGTGTGTAATACGGACATATTCAAGACAAAGACAGTGTGTGTATATGCACTTCAGTGAATAATTGAAGAAAAGTATAGCAGTGCTGGGTGTTGCTTATTCTTTGTCATGTACTGAAATATTTTAGAAGAAAAATACATCTGAAATATGACTCCATAATGTATAAATTAATAATCATGAAAGAACAAAATGAGATGTTGGCGTCTTTTTTGCCAATACACAGTGGTTTCTCGCACATTGAGTCACCATCACACGTATATAATATCTCCACAAAAATAACTCTTTGTGACTTGCTATGGGATGTAAAAATGCAGAATGTGACAAACTACCACTCTATCCACCTGTTTGTATTCAAGCCTTGCATATTACACTTAACCCCAAGTTGAACCACAAGTAGTAAGTTGAACTCAAAGTCAATGAAACATCATTTATACTTCAAATGTTTGTGGTACTAACTTCTATTTTGTTATATTTTTTGCACCCATTTTAATTTATTTTTACCTTTTCAACTAGGCAAGTCAGTTATGAACACACTTGGGTAAACTGCCTTGTTCAGGGGCAGAATGACAGATTTTTACCTTGTCGGCTCAGGGATTTGATCTAACAACCTTTCGATTACTGGCCCAAAGTCCGTGGAATCCTACAAACCTACTTGGAGGACTGATTAGGCCTGTAAACCATGAGTTTTAGGCCACTGCATTAGGATAAAGCTAGGGCCTCAAAACAAGCCCTCATGATATATGTATTGCCATAAAGTCTTCCATTTTAATGATTACATTCACCTAGGAACTTATTTGGTGAATGCCATAGAACAAAAATGAATGAAATCAACAACCCTCTCTCTGACATGAACACATACAGTCTTGGGTGGTAACTCTACAATCCACTCGAAAAGCAAAGCACACTGGGAAAGTATATTGGAGGTGTGGCTTAGTGGGGGGGCATTATTCCAAATGTTCAAGCTGATACAACTCAAATCTGGACCCGCTACAGGGTCACTAACCAGGGTTCCATTCAAGCTTTTTCCACGAGTAAAGTACATGTCAGATGAAAAATGTAATGACAGGCCTGATGGAAAATAAAAACATTCTGTCAACAAAACTAAATACGCTACACAAGGTGGGATCTTTTTGTGTTGGTAAAATTAATTATGCAAGAAATTTCTGTGAAAAAGCATTTATGCACAAATATTGAAATAAACTTGGAGTCACGCGATGACATGTTGTGTGGTCCTCCCACTACGCCTCAATGGGAAAGCATGCAGTTTATTTGGTACCTACCGGAGTGCTCTCCTTTGTCTATACCCATTTAGCATTGTTCACACCCTCTGAAGTCAGCCCCACCCATCTCTTTAAGGATTCACATGTGAGGTCAAGTGCTAATCAGTGAGTAGTGTAGTAAAGACTAAACCTAAACGTGGTGAAAGTAGTAGCCTACAATAAGGAAAAATTCAATTTCTGTCCTTCCCTTGACTTTGGTGCAGGGCATGTGATGTCCATAGCCTCCTCATCACAAAACTCTGATCTTCTCAAAAGCTTAAATTTGTCTAGCTGTGTCCAGTATAGGTGGTGCTTGTACCGGGAGACCATCTAGGGAAGGAAGGATTCCAGTGTTGCGCAGCAGCTGAAACCTGGTGTTGACGGAGTCCGAACGCTCCTTGGCGTCCAGGCTCCAGAGCTTTGAAGCTTTAAAACAGGAAATAGACATTACAACCTTGCACAACATCAATTCACCGCAGGTTTAGATAAGAAGAATGACCTCACACAATGCAATGAAAATGATATTCATTCTGAAGTGCTGGTACTGCTTGAACTGTGGCAGCAGATGTTGTTGCCAGCCATAGCTTTCCACCAGCACCGTACCATCCTCCAGTCCAACCAGCTGTGGGATGTTGACCCCTGTCACAGTGATGTCCTTCACAACACCAGCAATCTCAGACAAAGTGTTCACTCTGGTCTTTCTGAAGCGCTGGTTGAAGAGGCCGTAACACCAGTTGGGCGCAAACTTGGTGTGGCCTGTGATCAGGAAGTGAAGGTCCAGACTGTGGTGGAGCTTGTGCATGGTCCGCCAGGCACAATACCAGAGCACAAACTTGTTCTTGTTTTGGCCACTGCAGTTGCGAGGAGTTAAAAAAGTACATGGGACCTGGCTGCATAGGGTCAGAAGGATCCAAGATGCAACAAAATAACATAAAATGCAATATAATTTTTTATGCATCACTGTCAAGTGTGCTCCCTCTCCGGCCTCTAGGTTACCAGGCTGCTCGTTATGCTCCACACCTGTCACCATCGGTATACGCGCATTATGACACTCACCTGGACTCCATCACCTTCTTGATTACCTGCCTTATAGTAATCTCATTCCCGTTGGTTCATTTTGATGGGAGGCATTAAACCATTCTCTTTGTATGACTGGTGGAGTGTTCTACTAATGCTGAAAAACAAATTCCTTATTCAAATATTTTTACATGATTATTCTCTACAGCAGTGGTTCCCAAACTTTTTATAGTCCTGTACCCCTTCAAACATTCAAGCTCCAGCTGGGTAGCCCCTCTAGCACGATGGTCAGCAAACTCTCAAATGTTGTTTTTTGCCATCATTGTAAGTCTGACACAAACACACTATATGATACATTTAAAAATAAACATTAGTATGAGTTGTCACAACCTGACCCATGGGAAGTGACAAAGAGCTCTTATAGGACCAGGACACAAAATGAGTGTAACAAATGCACTGAGAGTCAGGAAGCAAGTTCCGTGAGTGAGTGTTTTAATAAATAAAATAAACACAAAACACACCAACATGAAACAGAGTCAATAACACCTGAGGAAAGAGCCAAGGGGAGTGACAGATATAGGGAAGATAATCAAGGAGGTGATGGAGTCCAGGTGAGTGTCATGGGGCGCAGGTGCGCAAGACGATGGTGACAGGTGTGTGGGATAATCAGCAGCCTGATGACATAGAGGCGGGAGAGGGAGTATGCATGACAATGAGTATGAGTTTGTCAATTCCCATGAGCCAGGTTATGACAAAGAGCTCTTATACGACCAGGGAATGATAATAATCAAGATATTTGCTCTTTATTTAACCATCTTACATAGAAAACCTTATCGAAAAATGTGAATAACTCACCACAGGTTAATGAGAAGGGTGTACTAGAAAGGATACTCATAACTCTGCAACGTTGGGTTGTATTGGAGAGAGTCTCAGTCTTTTCCACACAAAGTCTGTGCCTAGATTTAGATTTAATGCTAATGAGGGCCAAGAATCCACTCTCACATAGTTACGTGGTTGCAAAGGGCATCAGTGTCTTGGTAGGATACTCTTGAGTGCAGCCCAATCCAGAAATCTGGCAGTGGCTTCTGATTAAATCAAATTTCACAGAACTGCTTGTTGCAATTTCGATGAGGCTCTCTTGTTCAGACATTGGTAAGTGGACTGGAGGCAGGGCATGAAAGGGATAATGAATCCAGTTGTTTTTGTCATCCATTTTGGGAAAGTACCTGCCTAATTGCGCAGCCAACTCACTCAGGTTCTTCGCTATATCACATTTGACATTGTCCGTAAGCTTGAGTTCATTTGCACACAAAAAAATCATACAATGATGGAAAAACCTGTTTGTTGTCCTTGTTAATGCAAACAGAGAAGAGCTTCAACTTCTTAATCATAGCCGGAATTTTGTACCGCACATTGAATATAGTCGAGGAGAGTCCCTGTAAACCTAGATTCAGATCATTCAGGCGAGAAAAAACATCCCCCAGAAAGGCCAGTTGTGTGAGAAACTCGTATTCATGCAATCGGTCAGACAAACAAAAATTTTTGTCAGTAAAGAAAACTTTAAGCTCATCTCTCAATTTAAAAAAAAGAATGTCAATACTTTGCCCCTTGACAACCAGCTCACGTCTGTATGTTGTAAAAGCGTTACATGACCGCTGACCATATCATTTCATAGTGCAGAAAATCACAAGAGTTCAGGGGCCTTGCTTTAATATTAACAAAGTTAAGTGTCCAAAACGTCTTTCAAGCTGTCAGGCATTCCCTTGGCAGCAAGAGCCTCTCGGTGGATGCTGCAGTGTACCCAAGTGGCGTTGGGAGCAACTGCTTGCACATGCATTACCACTCCACTGTCTCCCTGTCATGGCTTTTGCATCATCAGTACAGATACCAACACATCGTGACCCGACAAAGTCCATTTGATGTCACAAAGCTGTCCAGTACTTTAAAAAATATTCTCTCATGTCCTGGTTTCCAGAAGAGGATGTATGCCTTAATTGACCCCCGTAAACAAAACGGACATACATTATGCCAAGAGCTGTGCCAGGCCCTCCATGTCTGTTGACTCATCCAGCTGTAATGCATAGAATTCACTGGCTTGTATGCGAAGCAGTAATTGTTTAAAAACATCTCATGCCATGTCACTGATGTGTTGTGAAACTGTTGTTTGATGAAGTGATTGTCTGTATAGTTTTTTGGGCCTTTTCCCCCAGCATTGCCGCAGACATATCCGCGACAGCAGGAAGAATGAAGTACTCCACAATAGTATGGAGCTTGCCTGTCCTAGCCACTCGGTAGCTCATCCTATAAGAAACTTTTCTAGCCCCTTCTTATTGATGGTATCTGTTGCTTTTATACATTTGCTTTTATACATTTGCTTTTATACATTTCTTACTACTTGAAAGTCATCTTAATTCTCACTCAAAAAACTTCAGCGTTGTCTGAGATCTCCAGTTTCTTGGCAATTTCTCGCATGGAATAGCCTTCATTTCTCAGAACAAGAATAAACTGACAAGTTTCAGAAGAAATTTGTTTCTGGCCATTTTGAGCCTTTAATCGAACCCACTTGCTGATGCTCCAGATACTCAACTAGTCTAAATAATATCAGCTTTATTGCTTCTTTAATCAGTACAACAGTTTTCAGCTGTGCTAACATAATTGCAAAAGGGTTTTCTAATGATCAATTAGCCTTTCTAAATGAAAAACTTAAACACAACGTGCCATTAAAACACAGCGGTGATGGTTGCTGATAATGGGCCTCTGTACGTCTATGTAGATATTCAATTAAAAAGCAGCTGTTTACAGCTACAATAGTCATTTACAACATTAATATCTCTGCTCAATTTGATATTATTTCAATGGACAATTTTCTTTCAATAACAAGGACATTTCTAAGTTACCCCAAACTTTTGAACGGTAGTGTAACAAATTTACACTGGATCTGTCACGCCCTGGCCTTAGTATTCTGTGTTGTCGTTATTATTTTGGTTAGGCCAGGGTGTGACATGGGGATTTTTGAGGTTTGTTTTGTCTGGGGTTGTTTGTAGTAATGGGATTGTGTTTAGAGTAGTACTATAGGTAAGTCTATGGTTGCCTAGAGTGGTTCTCAATCAGAGGCAGGTGTTTATCATTGTCTCTGATTGGGAACCATATTTAGGCAGCCATATTCTTTAGGTCTCTTGTGGGTGATTGTTCCTGTCTCTGTGTGCACCAGAGAGGGCTGTTTTGGTTTTTCACGGTTCTTGTTTTGTAGATTGTTGTATTTTCATCTTTATTAAAGATGTCCAAAAATAACCACGCTGCATTTTGGTCCGCCTCTCCTTCGACGGAAGAATCCCGTTACAGGATCAAATTTCAAAAAGAATCCTCGTGTGTGTATATGCCTTCATGATAATAGAAGCATAATGACATAGACTTCAAAGTACATTTTAGACTATTTACTTCAATGGAAAGAGGTAATTTTGAAATGTCCCAAGTGCTGCTCAATCAACTTCAATGAGAATAATTAGGAGTAAAATTATAAATGTAAAAAAAAATCCAAATATTCTTCATTAAAACTTCTTGCGACTCTCAAACCCGGATCCGGGAGCGTAATCATCGCCTCAAACTAATTAGCATAACGCAGCGGACATTAATATCCCTAGAAAATCTTCCTATTAATGAAAATCACATTAAATATATTAAGATTTTGTTAAATCACACTGTTATCTCAGATTTTCAAAATATGCTTTACAGCCAACGCCAGACAAGCATTTGTGTAAGTTTATCATAGCCTCGCATAGCATTATGCCCTGCTAGCAGAAGGCAACATTTTCACGAAAATAAGAAAAACAATCAAATTAAATAATTTACCTTTGAAGAACTTCGGATGTTTTCACTCAGACTCCCAGTGTCACACCCTGACCATAGTTTGCTTTGTATGTTTATATGTTTTGTTTGGTCAGGGTGTGATCTGAGTGGGCATTCTATGTTGTGTGTCTGGTTTGTCTGTTTCTGTGTTTGGCCTGATATGGTTCTCAATCAGAGGCAGGTGTTAGTCATTGTCTCTGATTGGGAACCATATTTAGGTAGCCTGTTTGGTGTTGGGTTTGGTGGGTGATTGTCCTTATTGTCCCTTTGTCCTTAGGTCTGTCGTGTGCTAGTTTGCACCAGTATTAGGCTGTTTCAGTTTTCGTGTATTGTTTATTGTTTTTTCATATTGATTCGTGTTTACTTCAGTTTTATTAATCATGGATCGTAATAGACACGGCGCATTTTGGTCCGAGTCTCTTTCACCTACAGAAAACCGTGACAGAATCACCCACCACAACAGGACCAAGTGTCGTGGTAACGGGCAGCAGCAGGAGCAGCGTAATAAGGACTTCTGGACTTGGGAAGAAATCCTCGATGGGGAGGACCCTGGGCTAAACCAGAGGAGTGTAGCCGCCCCAAGGTGCAGCTCAAAGAGGAATGGACTTGGGAGCACGAACTGGACGGTAAAGGACCCTGGGCACAGCCAGGAGAATATCGCCGCCCCAAAAAGGAGCTGGAGGTGGTGAAAGCGGAGAGGCGCTGGTATGAGGAGGCAGCACGGCGACGCGGATGGAAGCCCGAGAGTCAGCCCCAAAAATTTCTTGGGGGGGCTCACAAGAAGTATGGCGAAGCCAGGTAGGAGACCTGCGTCAACTTCCTGTGGTTACCGGGGGGCTAGAGAGACCGGGCAGGCACCGTGTTATGCTGTGGTGCGCACGGTGTCCCCTGTGCGGGTGCATAGCCCGGTGAAGCCGGCTCTACGCATCTGGTCTCCAGTGCGTCTCATTGAGCCGGCTTACATGGCACCAGCCTTGTGCACGGTGTCACAGGTTCGCCTGCATAGCCCAGTGCGGGCCATTCCACCTCGCCGCACAAGCAAAGCGACCGTGAGTATTCAATCAGGTAAGGTTGGGCAGGCTCGGTGCTCAAGAGCTCCAGTGTGCCTGCACGGTCCCATCTACCCAGTACCACCTCCACGCACCAGCCCTCCGGTGGCAGCTCCCCGCACCAGGCTTCCTGTGCGTGTCCTCGGCCCAGTACCACCAGTGCCAGCACCACTCATCAGGCCTACAGTGCACCTCGCCTCTCCAGCGCTGCAAGAGCCTTCCTCCTCTCCTGCGCTGCCGGAGTCTCCCGCCTGTTTAGCGCTGCCAGAGCATTCCTCCTCTACAGAGCTGCTGGAGTCTCCCGCCTGTTTAGCGCTGCCAGAGCCTTCCTCCTCTACAGCGCTGCTGGAGTCTCCTGCCTGTTTAGCGCAGTCAGAGCTGCCAGTCTGCATGGAGCAGCCAGAGCTCCAGTCTGCATGGAGCAGCCAGAGCTGCCAGTCTGCATGGAGCAGCCAGAGCTGCCAGTCTGCATGGAGCAGCCAGAGCTGCCAGTCTGCAAGGAGCTGTCAGTCTGCAAGGAGCTGTCAGTCTGCAAGGAGCTGCCAGTCTGCAAGGAGCTGCCAGTCTGCAAGGAGCTGCCAGAGCTTCCAGTCTGCATGGAGCAGCCAGAGCTGCCAGTCTGCAAGAAGCCGCCAGAGCTGCCAGTCTGCAAGAAGCCGCCGGAGATGCCAGTCAGCATGGAGCAGCCAGAGCCGTCAGTCAGCATGGAGCAGCCAGAGCCATCAGTCAGCATGGAGCAGCCAGAGCCGTTAGTCAGCATGGAGCAGCCAGAGCCGTTAGTCAGCATGGAGCAATCAGAGCCGCCAGTCAGCATGGAGCAGCCAGAGCTGCCAGTCAGCATGGAGCAGCTAGAGCCGTCAGTCTGCCAGGATTCACCAGTCAGCCAGACTTTTCCGGATCTGCCAGCCAGCCAAACTCTTCCAGATCCACCAGTCAGCCAGGATCTGCCAGAACCGCCAGTCAGCCAGACTTTTCCGGATCTGCCAGCCAGCCAAACTCTTCCAGATCCACCAGTCAGCCAGGATCTGCCAGAACCGCCAGTCAGCCAGACTCTTCCAGATCCGCCAGTCAGCCAGGATCTGCCAGAACCGCCAGCCAGCCAGGATCTGCCAGAGCCTTCCTCCTCTCCTGTGCTGCCGGAGACTCCCGCCTGTCTGGCGCTGCCAGAGTCTGAAGAGCTCCTCTGTCCCGAGCTGCTCCTCTGTCCCGAGCTGCTCCTCTGTCCCGAGCTGCCCCTCTGTCCCGAGCTGCCCCTCTGTCCCGAGCTGCCCCTCTGTCCCGAGCTGCCCCTCTGTCCCGAGCTGTCCCTCTGTCCCGAGCTGCCCCTCTGTCCCGAGCTGCCCCTCTGTCCCGAGCTGCCCCTCAGTCCAGTGGGGTTATATAGTAGGGGGGTTATATAGTAGGGTCTACCCTGACCATAGTTTGCTTTGTATGTTTTGTTTGGTCAGGGTGTGATCTGAGTGGGCATTCTATGTTGTGTGTCTAGTTTGTCTGTTTCTGTGTTTGGCCTGATATGGTTCTCAATCAGAAGCAGGTGTTAATCATTGTCTCTGATTGGGAACCATATTTAGGTAGCTTGTTTGGTGTTGGGTTTTGTGGGTGATTGTCTTTTTTGTCCTTATGTTTCGGTTTTCTTGCTACACTTGTTTGTTTTGTATTTGATTCGTGTTTACTTTTGTTTCATTAAACATGGATCGTAATAGACACGCCGCATTTTGGTCCGACTCTCTTTCACCTACAGAAAACCGTGACAAAAATTAGTTTATAATTATCCAACTCTAAGTGCTGGAGCTTTGCCAGCATGTTTTTTTACAAGTCAAATGTTTCCTTTTTACAGTAAAACATAAGAAATACAAATTCTGAAATAAAAATGTAAAATGTTGCATGGTCCAAATGGTACGGTTTTGTGATATTGACCCAGCTAGCTAAAGTTAACCAAATAGGTTCAAGGTTAGCTAGTTCACTAGCAATGCGAAATGGCATTCTGAGATAATATCACTACACAGATCATAAATGTAATGTTAGCTAGCGAGCCAGCAATCTAATGTCAGCTTGCTCGTTAACAGTAAGCTTTAACTTGCTGTCTTTTGTTTAGACATGTACATAGCTTGCGAAACAATGAACTATAGTCCCAATCCATAGAGTACTAGCAATACAAACCGATTGTCATAGCTAGCTAAGTTAACCAAATAGGTTCAATGTTAGCTAGCTAACATTAGGATATAACTAGCAATGCAAAATGTCATTCTGAGCTAACATTACTACACATAAACGTAATGTTAGCTAGTGAGCCAAACATCTAACGTCAGCTAGCTAGCTAACAGCTAACAGTTTTAACTTGCAATGAAAATAACTTGAAAAAATTAGAAACGCAGAGTATATGAAACTGTAGCTGGACTCTTACCCTGCAACCCACTTAATTAAATAAGACGTTCTGTATTGTTTCTGTTTTGTATTTACAGCTTGCTTGGCACGTTGTTGTGTCAAGTCACTCTGGTTCACACTGACCGAGTGCAATGCCATAAGAAACATTCAAACCATTAGCCCCCACCCAAATTCTGACCATTTTACTCGCACTAGCAGAGCTGGTTAGGCTGTTTTCATGTTATCCAGAGTGTTGGTGACTGTAACTGTGCTCCAGACAACAATTTAATTATGTTTTTTTTTTGCCGTTTACTGACATGACCATATTCAACCGGTGTTGAGCGCTTCTGCGCTCTGGTACACACAGATGAGAATGCTTTGAAACAGTTGTTGGAGTGACTTTCTATTGAAATGTATACTTGCATAGTGGATGGAGTCTTTTAAGTTTTATTACGCAATACATTTTTTTAAAGCCACATTAGACAAGATTACCCTACACATACTGACCAGCTCAAATATAGACAGACGCCTACTATGTGGCAGACCAATCCAAACTCATCTCTTGGCATGTCCAGCCCACTCATTACCTCAGCCAATCATGGCTAGCGGAAAGGCTGATGGCTTTTTCTGTGGCTTAAACCACATGTCATAGGCTATTAAACAAGAACTTACCTAGGTGATAGTCTACGTTGTGACTTCAGTTATAAACAGGCTCTGTTGCGCTCACATTTTATAGTTGATAGACAACTTTAGCACGGTTACAAACTTAGTCTCCTCTTTTTTAATCAATAGCCTAAATAGAACCCAAAAAAGCATCTGGTGCTGCATGGGCTCATTCCTTGTCTTGCCATCAATGACACAGGCTGTGTGACCCATTTCTTGGCCGACTCATATCAACATCTCTTAGCATTAGTGGTGAGGTAGTCTAAATAAATACAACAGAATAGGCCTAATTAAAATAACTGTGATGACCAGAGTTTGTGGCTGAGTGGTACCGGATTGAAATTGGAGCAGGGGAGAAGTTGGAGGCACCAAATTGTTTTGTTTTATCTGCTCCAAACTCCAGACAAATGATGCATCCTCTGCTGCTTGCTCCAATTCCGCTCACGTCCTCTGATCAGGTGACATGATCGTTGATGTTTGGCTGCCGTTTGACAAAATAATCTTGCTCCTTTGTCCATAGTAATCTCATCATGTAGGCTATACATGTACTCTCGCCACAGAGCACTTGGATAGAAAGCACATGCCAATATCTGAGTGGGCACACTTGCTATATAAACACAAAATAAAGTTGAGTTGAAAATGTGATGGAGATCCATTTAACTCGTATTTCTTATTTGGTACATGGGAATTTACCAGCAAAATATATTTTTATGTACACTACGTCATCACGCACAGCCTTTTATCTGCTACATGTCATGTTTGATGGAAGCACATCTCTAGTGGGAAAATGCACATATTGTTTTTATAATATTCGCATGAAAATCTCTCTCCAAGTGGATGGAAACTTTGGGGTCGTGACTATCGGTTTGAGCAATGACTACAAAATCACTAAGTAACTGTACTCAGATATATTAAGTGCAAAGGGTTTCCTCAAAAGTTTTGAGTAATGACAGCACTTTGGGGTTTAGAGTGTACCATATTACTGAATTCAGTAATTAGAGTTCATTCACATCCTGTGGCTGTAAGTATCGTTACAGACACCTGTGTTTGCTCCACCTGGCACATCAAACACAACTGAAATCACATTCGTATAGCAATTAGCAAGTGAACGTTATTCAAATGCCTTGTCACATTTCATTCAGGTTTGGAAGTTATTCTGATGACTCAGCTATGTTTTTGCTGTGTAGGTGAGGGAAATTGGAAACCGTTTTCAATCTAGTAGGCCAAGCACTTTTGAGGCATTTCCCCCTTCCTTTATGCGACTGCAATTTGCAATTATCCTCTGTTTATGCTCCGATACTGTAGACGTGTTGTACTTTTTTAAGGAGAACCAGGGTTACAGGCATGTAGATTTAGATATAGTACCATTTGAAATTCCAGCTGTAAAGGTTGCCGGAAACGTGGTCGAACCATAAATTGACTTAAATGTTACTTTATACACTGAACAAAAATATAAATGCAACACGCAGCAACATAAGATTTTACTGAGTTACAGTTCTTATAAGGCAATCAGTCAATTGAAATACATTCATTAGGCCCTAATCTATGCACTTCACATGACTGGGAATACAGATATTGTAATGTAGTCTGTGTGCAGCTGGTGTAGAGGAGTCAGGCGCAGGACAGCAGATATGAGTAAATAAACGTATTTTACTCAAAATAGACAAATACAATACAAAATAAGCGAACCCACATAAACGGACCGTATTACATGAAAACAATCACTCACAAACAAACATGGGGGAACAAAGGGTTAAATAATGAACAAGTAATTGTGGAATTGAAACAAGGTGTGTAAGACAAAGACATAACAAATGGAAAATGAAAAGTGGACCGGCGATGGCTAGAAGGCCGGTGACGTCGACTGCCGAACGCCGTTGAACAAGGAGAGGGACCGACTTCGGCGCCAGTGCAGTGGCGTTCGGCACTCGCCTTCTGCCGCCTCACGGCCCATTGCAGGTTCACATGTACGGCGTCCCAGTTCTCCTCCGAGCGCTTAAACCATTCGCCCACCACAAGAGCTTAGATCTGGCTCTGATGCCAAGGTGCCAGAAACGGCTGATACCCCAGTATGCACTGGAAAGGAGAGAGGTTAGTGGAGGAGTGTTGGAGTGAGTTTTGGGGCATCTCTGTGCCAAGGGATGAGGTCCTGGCAATATGACCGCAGAAACCTACCCACATCCTGGTTTACTCTCTCCACCTGCCCGTTACTCTCGTCTAAAGACTGTTGACTTCTAGTGTAAGCCATAGGAAGTACACTTTGAGTCCTAAGTTAATGGATAAGTCAATGGATACTGTAATGGCATTCAATAGAAAACCGCAAACATAAGAATCCCACTTCCTGGATGGATTTTTCTCAGGTTTTCACCTGCCAAATCAGTTCTGTAATAATTCACAGACATTATGTTAAGTAGCAAGCAGTTTACTTTGGACACGCTTTTCATCCGGAGGTGCACCCTACCCAAGTGAAGTTAATGCAGCTGGTGGCCACACCAGATACTGACTGTTACTTTTGATTTTGACCTTCCTTTTTTCAGGGACCCATTACCCCTCTACCTCTTTCGTCCATTTTTTCTTTTATTTTCTTGTGCCCACTACTGAAAGAGAGGTTTCATTAGACTCCATTGAACAACAAGGCAGAGCAGTCCAGTATATTACCCTCCCGTTGTCAGGATTTGGCCAGGGTTGTTCCGGGTTTTGGTCACTAGATGCCCCCATTGTGCTTTTTGACCTTATGTTTTTTCCCTTGTTCCCCATTATTATTTGCACCTGTACCTCGTTTTCCCTGATTGTATTTAAACCCTTAGTTTCCCTCAGTTCTGTGCTCTGTGTTTGTATGTTAGCACCCAGCCCTAGAGTTCTGTGTTTTCTTGTCGATTCCGGTGGATGCTCTTGTGGAATTCTGTTTTTGTTTTTGAGTGTCTCTTGAGGCTTTTTTGTGCTATTCCTACCACCTTTTGGATTTGCCATTTTTGTATTTAAGGACTTCTCCTTTTTACTATATTAAATACACCGTCTTAAGTACTGCTGTGTCTGCCTCATCTTCTGGGGTCTGCTGACTATTCGTGGCTCAGTTGGTTAAGTGACTGTTTCTCACTCCGGAGACCCAGGTTCGTAACCGGGTCCTGACAGAAACACAGAGCCAAAAATGAACCCAGAGGCAGCCAGTTCCCAGGACCTTTTTACCATGCTGTCCCACCACCAGGAGACTGCCCAACGCCACGAAGCCGCCTTGGTTCAGCAAGAGGCCTTAATGGCTAGACATTCTCATCTTCTGTCGGAGATGCTGACTTCCATTAAGCAAATATCTGATCATCTTACCCCGGCAACAGTTCCCGTCCCAGTACCTCAGATTCACGTACCCATGGCAGTTAACCCCCTGGCTGAACCTCGTCTTCCACCTCCCCAACGGTTCTCAGGTGATCCAAGTGCTTGTAAAGGGTTTCTCACCCAATGTTCTCTCTCCTTTGAGCTACAACCCTCGTCGTTTCCCACCGACCGGTCTAAGATCGCTTATATCATCACCCTGCTGTCGGAAAAAGCCCTGGCCTGGGCTACTGCTGTGTGGGATGCCCATAGTTCCTGCTGTGCCAGCTACTCTGCCTTTGCTGAGGAATTCAAACGAGTGTTTCAAGGCCCAAGCAGTGGTTCTGACTCAGCCAAACAGCTCCTGACTCTCCACCAAGGTTGGCGCAGCGTGACGGACTATGCCATCCAGTTCCGCACGGTGGCAGCAGCAAGTGGCTGGAACAACGAGGCGCTCACGGTGTGCTTTCTGAAAGGCCTTTCCGACACTATCCAAGATGAACTGGCCACTCGGGAACCACCGGACAATCTCGAGTCCCTGATCAAATTGGCTTCACGCATTGACCAGCGTCTGAGAGAGAGAGAACTCAACCGTAGACCTCTAGCCCCTATCAGTCCCAGCTCCGAGTCCCCACCTTTATCCTCGCTGGCTCCATCGGAACCCATGCAGATTGGACGCATCTCCCAGGCTGAGAGAGACCGCCGGATGAGGGAGCGACGCTGTCTATATTGCGGCAAACCGGGCCATTTCCGTTCCACGTGTCCCGGGCTCCAGGGAAACGCTCTGTCCCGTACAGACCGGGGGAACTGTAACGGGAAACATAACCTCCTCCCATCCGTCCAACTCCCGTCTGCTCATTCCAGTCACCCTCTCCTGGGACAACCACAAGCTTCACCTTCAAGCCTTGGTAGACTCTGGAGCCGCAGGTAACTTCATGGATGGTGTCTGGGCGAAGGAGAATGGCGTTCCCTCTGAACCTCTAAGTGAACCCATGAGGGTCACTACATTGGATGGAAGCCCTTTGGGATCTGGACTTGTCACTCATGTCACTACCTCCTTGCGACTTTCAGTTTCACAACACCAGGAATTGATGAACTTTCATTTGATCTCCTGTTCCGAGTTCCCTCTCGTCCTTGGATACCCCTGGCTTCACAGCCATAACCCTCACATCGACTGGTCTGTGGGCACTATCAAGCAGTGGGGTCCTACGTGCCAAGCTACTTGTATTTTCCAGAATTCCCGAGTTCTACTCCCGAGTCTTTAGAATCCATCGACCTGACCCGAGTTCCTGAGTGTTACCATGACCTCAAACTGGTGTTTAGCAAACAGAGGGCCACCATGCTACCACCCCATAGACCTTACGATTGCCCCATCGACCTGTTTCCGGGCACTTGCCCCCCAGGGGTCGGATCTTTTCCCTATCTCCACCCGAACGAGCTGCTATGGATACCTACATCAAGGACGCTCTGGAAGCAGGCCTCATGCGTCCATCCACCTCCCCGGCGGGAGCAGGGTTTTTCTTTGTGGCCAAGAAAGACGGTGGATTACGTCCTTGCATCGACTACCGGGGACTCAATGCCATAACCGTCCGTAACCGTTACCCGCTACCCCTTATGGCCACAGCCTTCGAGCTGCTCCAGGAAGCAGTTGTTTTCACTAAGCTTGACCTGCGGAACGCATACCATCTTGTGCGGATCAGACCTGGTGACGAGTGGAAGACCGCTTTCAACACGCCTACTGGTCACTATGAATACTTGGTGATGCCCTTCGGCCTGACCAACGCCCCAGCGGTGTTCCAAGCGCTCATAAACGATGTGCTTAGGGATATGCTTAACATTTTTGTGTTCGTTTACTTGGATGACATCCTCATCTTTTCGAGCTCCCTTCAAGAACACACTAAGCATGTCAGACAAGTACTCAAACGCCTCCTGGACAGCCATCTGTACGTTAAGCCGGAAAAATGTGAATTCCATTCATCCCGAGTACAATTCCTGGGATTTGTAGTGGAACCCGGTCGAGTCCAAATGGACCCCAGGAAGGTAGGGGCGGTAGCGGATTGGCCCACCCCCAAATCTGTTAAGGAAGTTCAGCGTTTCCTGGGCTTCACAAACTTTTACCGCAAGTTCATCAAGAACTTCAGCTTGGTGGCAGCCCCTCTCTCAGCTTTAACCAAGGGTGGCAATGCAAGGTTTTTGTGGGGAAGAGAAGCTGAGACGGCCTTCCAAGGACTCAAGCAGCGCGTTCTCTCTGCTCCCATCCTGATACTACCGACTACGGATGAACCATTTGTGGTGGAGGTAGACGCATCAGAGGTTGGTGTTGGAGCTGTCCTGTCTCAGAGGGGTGAAGACAAGAAGCTTCATCCGTGCGCTTTCTTCTCACACCGGCTTACCTCGACTAAGAGGAACTACAATGTGGGGGATCGTGAACTCCTAGCGGTTAAGATGGCATTGAAGGAATGGAGACACTGGCTCGAGGGGGCTTCTCACCCGTTTCAAGTGCTTACGGACCACAAAAATCTGGAGTATATCCAGCAGGCGAAGCGGTTGAACTCTAGACAAGCTAGATGGTCTCTTTTCTTCAATCGATTCCAGTTTATCCTCACCTATCGGCCCGGGTCGAAGAATCTCAAACCGGATGCCCTGTCCCGAGTCTACGCTCCTGCCATTCGAGATGACACGGACATGCCTGTCCTTCCTGCTGCTAAGATTGTGGCTCCGATCTCGTGGCAAGTTGAGGATACCGTGAGACGTGCTCAAGCTAGCGAACCGGACCCGAAAGGAGGTCCTGCCAATCGGTTGTTTGTCCCCAAGGCAGTGAGGACTCAGGTCCTTCTGTGGGGGCACTCCTCTCGCCTCACCTGTCATCCGGGCGTAGGTCGCACCTTGGAGTTCATCCAGCGTAAGTTCTGGTGGCCTACCATAAGAGAAGACGTTGCCACTTTCGTCAATGACTGTCCCGTGTGCTGCCAGGGCAAATCTTCTCACCTCCGCCCTCAAGGACTCCTTCACCCTTTACCTGTTCCCCACAGACCCTGGTCCCATATCTCATTGGACTTTATTACTGGACTTCCTCCATCCCATGGCAATACTACTATCCTAGTCATTATCGACAGGTTTTCAAAGGCGGCCAGGTTCGTCCCTCTGACTAAGTTACCTTCTGCCAAGAAAACAACTGAGTTGGTAATTAATCATGTGTTCCGAGTCTTCGGCATTCCTCAAGATATGGTTTCTGACAGAGGTCCCCAGTTCGCCTCAAGGTTTTGGAAGGCCTTCTGCCAACTCATGGGGGCTTCTGCCAGTCTATCTTCAGGGTACCATCCGGAATCCAACAGCCAAACAGAGAGGATGAATCAAGAGCTGGAAACCACCCTCCGATGTATGACTCGTGACAACCCGTCCACATGGTCATCCTTTATTGTTTGGGCCGAATACGCGCACAACACCTTGCGCTCCTCCTCCACTGGTATGTCCCCGCACGAGTGTCAATTTGGCTATGCTCCTCCATTGTTCCCGGACCAGGAGGCAGAAGTCAGAGTGCCTTCAGCCTTGAAGTTCGTCAGACGCTGTCGGCTTATGTGGAGGAAGACCCGTCTTAATCTTATGCGTTCCTCACAGAGGTACCAACAACAAGCCAACAGACGTCGCCGTCCCGGGCCTACCCTGCGCCCCGGCCAGAGAGTCTGGCTCTCCACAAGAAACTTACCTCTACGGGTGGAGTCTCGCAAGCTGTCCCAAAAATACATCGGTCCCTTCAAGGTTGCCAGGAGAGTTAACCCAGTTTCTTATCGCCTACACTTACCCAGATCCCTTAAGATTAATCCCACATTTCACATTTCATTGTTAAAACCTGTTGTTTTTTCTCCCCTTGTCCCGGCAGACAGACCTCCCCCTCCGCCTCGTGTCATTGGAGGCCAGCCGGCTTATACCGTCCATCGGATACTGGATTCCCGCCGGGTGCAGCGGTCCTGGCAGTATCTGGTGGACTGGGAAGGCTACGGTCCCGAGGAGCGCTCCTGGGTTCCTGCCAAAGACATCCTGGATCCTGACCTCATTCGTCAGTTCAGGGCCCTCCACCCTGAGAGAGCTGGTAGGAACGTCAGGAGCCGTTCCTAGGGGGGGGATTCTGTCAGGATTTGGCCAGGGTTGTTCCGGGTTTTGGTCACTAGATGCCCCCATTGTGCTTTTTGACCTTATGTTTTTTCCCTTGTTCCCCATTATTATTTGCACCTGTGCCTCGTTTTTCCCTGATTGTATTTAAACCCTTAGTTTCCCTCAGTTCTGTGCTCTGTGTTTGTATGTTAGCACCCAGCCCAATTGTTCTGTGTTTTCTTGTCGATTCCGGTGGATGCTCTTGTGGAATTCTGTTTTTGTTTTTGAGTGTCTCTTGAGGCTTTTTTGTGCTATTCCTACCACCTTTTGGATTTGCCATTTTTGTATTTAAGGACTTCTCCTTTTTACTTTATTAAATACACCGTCTTAAGTACTGCTGTGTCTGCCTCATCTTCTGGGTTCTGCTGACTATTCGTGGCTCAGTTGGTTAAGTGACTGTTTCTCACTCCGGAGACCCAGGTTCGAAACCGGGTCCTGACACCCGTCTCTAATAATGTTCACATTGTTGGACCATACGCTACTGTTATACAGTCTGCTACATTAGCTTGTAACACTGTTCATTACACGAGACTAACTCTGACAATAATAAAGTTGCTGAAAGACTACATCATCACATATTATATTACAGTGCCTGAGTGTCGCAATGGTCTAAGACACTGCATAGCTGGTTCAATACCTGTGCCGGCCTCGACTGGGAGACTCATGAGATGACTGTAGGCTTTTGGTTCCTCTCCTTCTAAAAACATAAATAAATAATTATAAATAACAAACTGGCTTTCTCTACAAATTACTAACAATGTCTCACCTCATGTTCAAGAATGACCTTTTTCCTCTCATTTTACATTACTTGAAACCAAAATCATCTCCAAAATGGTGTTATTTTTTAAACAAAGTCATTATTATTATTATAATGAATTTAGAATGATATAAAAGTCCCTTGGAAATTCTCAGATGTATTATTAACCCCTGTTATTAGCAGGAAAATATATATTGGTCATATTGTTCATGGCTCCCGAGTGGCGCACAATGGGATTGCCTTGCAGTTCTCCAGCTGTAAATCAAATCAAATCAAATTTTATTTGTCACATACACATGGTTAGCAGATGTTAATGCGAGTGTAGCGAAATGCTTGTGCTTCTAGTTCCGACAATGCAGTAATAACCAACAAGTAATCTAACTAACAATTCCTAATCTATTGTCTTATACACAGTGTAAGGGGATAAAGAATATGTACATCAGGATATATGAATGAGTGATGGTACAGAGCAGCATAGGCAAGATACAGTAGATGGTATCGAGTACAGTATATACATGTGAGATGAGTATGTAAACAAATTGGCATAGTTAAAGTGGCTAGTGATACATGTATTACATGCAGTCGATGATATAGAGTACAGTATATACGAATGCATATGAGATGAATAATGTAGGGTAAGTAACATTATATAAGGTAGCATTGTTTAAAGTGGCTAGTGATATATTTACAACATTTCCCATCAATTCCTATTATTAAAGTGGCTGGAGTTGAGTCAGTGTCAGTGTCTAGGCAGCAGCCACTCAATGTTAGTGGTGGCTGTTTAACAGTCTGATGGCCTTGAGATAGAAGCTGTTTTCAGTCTCTTGGTCCCAGCTTTGATGCACCTGTACTGACCTCGCCTTCTGGATGATAGCGGGGTGAACAGGCAGTGGCTCGGGTGGTAGATGTCCTTGATGATCTTTATGGCCTTCCTGTAACATCGGGTGGTGTAGGTGTCCTGGAGGGCAGGTAGTTTGCCCCCGATGATGCGTTGTGCAGACCTCACTACCCTCTGGAGAGCCTTGCGTTTGAGGGCGGAGCAGTTGCCGTACCAGGCGGTGATACAGCCCGCCAGGATGCTCTCAATTGTGCCTCTGTAGAAGTTTGTGAGTGCTTTTGGTGACAAGCCGAATTTCTTCAGCCTCCTGAGGTTGAAGAGGCGCTGCTGCGCCTTCTTCATGATGCTGTCTGTGTGAGTTGACCAATTCAGTTTGTCTGTGATGTGTATGCCGAGGAACTTAAAACTTGCTACTCTCTCCACTATCCACTGAAAGTGCGCAAGGTTCAAGGCACGAGGGTAGGGGGCATGGGATGGGCCGCAGAGCCGTGCACAGAAGACGGACCTGGACCACGGGGAAGGGAGGAGGTAGGTAAGCACAGAGTAACACTAAGGGGCATTGCACTAATAATAATAATAATAACAATAATAATAGGGAAACGTTTTCGCTGTTCTTAGTGCCTGTCTGCAAGTTCAAACTAAAACAATGTAACTTATAACGCCATCTTTAGATTATGATAAAAAAAATGATGCTAAAAATACTCTTTCAAAATGCTGATGCATATTTAGTTTAGTCAAATTAAATCAAATTATATTGTCACGTGCCAATAGCAAAAGGTGTAGACCTTACAGTGAAATGCTTACTTACAAGCCCTTAACCAACGATGCAGTTAAGAAAATACCTAAAAAATAATAAGAAAATTGAGATAAGAAAAACAAATAATTAAAGATCAGCAGTGAATTACAATGGAGGAACTATATACACAGGGTACCGATAAAGGGTCAATGTGCGGGGGCACCGGTGTCGAGGTAATTGAGATAATGATGTACATGCAGGTAGGGTTGTTAATATAGTGGCTATGCATAGATAATAACAGTAGTAGCAGCGTGGGGGGGGGGGGGGTGCAAATAGTCTGGGTAGCCATTTAATTAGCTGTTCAGGAGTCTTATGGCTTGTGGGGTAGGAGCTGTTTAGAAGCCTCTTGGACCTAGACTTGGCGCTCTGGAACCGCTTGCCATGCGTTAGCAGAGAGAACAGTCTATGACTAGGGTGGCTGGAGTCTTTGATGATTTGTTGGGCTTTTCTCTGACACCGCCTGGTATAGAGGTCCTGGACGGCAAGAAGCTTGGCACCGTGATGTACTGGGTCGTACGCACTACCATCTGTAGGGCCTTGCGGTCGGAAGCTGAGCAGTTGCCATACCAGGCAGTGATGCAACCCGTCAGGATGCTCTCGATGGTGCAGCTGTAAAATCGTTTAAGTCTCCTAAGGGGGAATAGGTTTTGTCGTGCACTCTTCAAAACTGTCTTGGTGTGCTTGGACTATGTTAGTTTGTTGTTGACGTTGACGCCAAGGAACTTGAAGCTCTCAACCTGCTCCACTACAGCCCTGTCGATGAGAATGGGGGCATGCTCGGTCCTTTTTTTCCTGTAGTCAACAATCTCCTTTGTCTTGATCACGGTGAGGGAGAGGTTGTTGTCCTTCCACCACATTGTCAAGTCTCTGACCTCCTCCCTATAGGCTGTCTCATCATTGCCGTAGTTCCTTTTATGCCCAACAGTGAAGATCCAAAAATAATAGTTCAAGACCAGTCCCCAGAGCAGCGTGAAACGGTGCTAAAATAGTAGTAGGCTATTGCTTCACATCCTATTGCTTCTAACGTCAATATGCTCTTGAAATTAACAAGACCTACACCACTTTTAACAGCACATAACTCAACACTAGTGAGACTTGTGTCGCCTATGGAAGGCCTACTGTTACGGCTTTCTATAGGTGAAGGAGAGTCGGACCAAAATGCGGCGTGGCTATTGAGATTCATGTTTAATGAAAAAACACACTAAACACAAACATTACAAAATAATAAACGTAACGAAAACCGAAACAGCCTATACTGGTGCAAACTAACACAGAACAGGAACAAAAGGACAATCACCCACGAAACACTCAAAGAATATGGCTGCCTAAATATGGTTCCCAATCAGAGACAACGATAAACACCTGCCTCTGATTGAGAACCACTTCAGACAGCCATAGATTCACCTAGAACACCAGACTAAGCTACCATCCCAATACATGTGAAAAAACCCCAATACAAAACACACCACATACAAAAACCCATGCCACACCCTGGCCTGACCAAATAAATGAAGAAAACACAAAATACTAAGTCCAGGGCGTGACACCTACAGTATATAGAAAAATATGAAGTGACTCTCAGCCAATAATTACAGAGGATTGGATGATTCTAAATTAAAACCAAAAGCCAGTCTTAATGCATTTTGCTCTTCAATGTAATGTCTTAGACCACTGCGCCACTCGGGAGGCCCGATCCACAAATGATCAAAATACAGAGAGGTGTTGGTAAAAAATATAATACTGTACAGGATAACCACAACATTTCTTTATTCAAGACTATCAGAAATAATGTTGGTACTTATTTATTTTGATCCAAAGACATGAATGAGTGAGTCACTCAGCTTTATGTATGTGCCGGTCTGTATGATTGTGCCATCAATTTGATTATATATCTCGATATTTTTGAGATTATTTAGTTTACTAAAAAACGAAAGTGAGCGATTGTAATCTGAATAAAGGCCAAAGTAATATTTGTAAAGACCAAAACATTTATTTCTGTTTCTCGAGGGAGAGAAACGCGGGGCCAATTGTGCACTGCCCGGTCGGATGTGATACAAAATAATAATACTTTTTCCCCCTTCCATATGGGTAAGGTTCAAATTAGGATATTTGAGTTTACCCACAATATTTGTTGTATTATTTGTTTTGTCTTTCTGGTGGATTAGCCTGGAATTGCAACCAATCATGCCTGGTTGTGATACAGCCAACCTAACTAAGAAATACATTTGATGATATAATTCTCCCCCACCCTCCTTCTAGGCAAGTCTAGGTGTCCAGCTACCTGCTAATAGCCATAATAGCACTGTACAACATGACCGTGTGTGTTAGTGTATTTTCCAGTAAGCAACAATTTGTTTACCTTCATTTGTCTACTTTGTTCCAATATTTTATTCAGTGAAATGTATTCCCATAGTAATTTGTTATGGATCCATAATTAAATAAACATCTGCATTTTGAAATAGTATTTTTATCATTATTTTATTAAGGAAAGCATAAATATGCCGATGAAGAAATACAATACTGTACAGCTTTTTCCGACATTTTGCGATTGCATGAGGTCACCCACACACACTTTAAACATTTGGATAATAAAGCATTTAAAGCATTTTGAAGATAGAAGCAGCCTGCATTTGTTTATTGGGCTACTGTGCAGTCGGACATGTAAACATAGCCTACAGTACATACTGTAATAAACATGCCAATACCACCTGGCTCTGGACCAATGCATCAGTTGTCGCCCGTATTTCCAGTGAGACTATTCACTGATGAATGAAGTTGATGAGTGATCGGCAAAGGCCATCTGTAATCTGCTGGCTTCACGGCACATCAACATCACTCTAATCACAATCAGAGGACAGTTGAAGAAACTTGCGTGGATGAAAGGCTCGGTAAGACATGTTTTATATATATATATATATATATATAAAACATGTGGCATTTTTCCTATTTTGTTGCCTTACAATCTGGAATTATAATGGATTTTGGGGGGGTTTGTATCATTTGATTTACACAACATGCCTACAACTTTGAAGATACAACATATTTTTGATTGTGAAACAAACAAGAAATAAGACAAAAACAGAACTTGAGCGTGCATAACTATTCACCCCCACCAAAGACAATACTTTGTCGAGTCATCTTTTGCAGAAATTACAGCTGCAAGTCTCTTGAGGAATGTCTCTATAAGCTTGGCACATCTAGCCACAGTTTTTTCACTAAAGCTACATATACTACCCACCACTGCGACCTGTATGCTCTCATTGACTGGCCCTCGCTACATATCCGTTGCCAAACCCACTGGCTCCAGGTCATCTAAGTCTTTGCTAGGTAAAGCCCTGGCTTATCTCAGCTCACTTTCCTTCCAGTTATCTGCTGCCAATGACGAACGAATTGCAAAAGTCACTGAAGCTGGAGAGTTATATCTCCCTCACTAACTTGTAGCATCATCTGTCAGACCAGCTTACCAATCACTGCAACTGTACGTAGCCCACCCAACTACCTCATCCCCATATTGTAATTTTTTTGTTGCCATTTTGCACCCCAGTATCTCTACTTGCATATCATCATCTGCACATCTATCACACCATTATTAATGCTAATTTGCAATTATTTCGCCACTATGGCCTATTTATTACCTCCCTAATATTACTACATTTGCACACACTGTACATAGATTATTCTACTGTGTTATTAACTGTATGTTTGTCTATCCCATGTGTAACTCTGTGTTGTTGTTTGTCACACCGCTTTGCTTTATCTTGGCCAGGTCACAGTTGTAAATGAGAATAAAGGTGAAATATAAAATAAAAAATGGAGCGCCAGCCATCATGTCTTCAATTCTGACCAGTTTCCCAGTCCCTGCCGATGAAAAACATACCCACAGCATGATGCTACCACCACCGTGCTTCTCTGTGGGGATAGGGTTCTCGGGGTGATGAGAGGTGTTGGGTTTGCGCCAGTCGTAGTGTTTTCCTTGATGGCACAAAATCAAAATTGTAGTCTCATCAAACCAGAGTACCTTCTTCCATATATTTGGGGAGTCGACCACATCCCTTTTCGTGAACAGCAAACGTGTTTGCTTATTTTATTCCTTCACCAATGACTTTTTTCTAGCCACTCGTCTGTAAAGCCTAGCTCTGTGCAGTGTACGGCTTAAAGTGGTCCTATGGACAGATACTCCAATCTCCGCTGTGACGCTTTTCAGCTCCTTCGGGGTTATCTTTGGTCAGTTTGTTGCCTCTGATCAATGCCCTCCTTGCCTGGTCTGTGAGATTTGGTGGGCGGCTCTCTCTGGGCAGGTTTGTTGTGGTGCCATATTCTTTCCATTTTTTTAATAATGGATTTAATGGTGCTCTGTGGGATGTTCAAAGTTTCTTATATATTTTTTTTATAACCCAAGCCTGATCTATACTTTTCCACAACTTTGTCCCTGATTTGTTTGGAGAAATCCTTGGCCTTCATGGTGCCACTTGCTTGATGGTGTTGCAGACTCGGGGGCCTTTCAGAACAGGTGTGTATATATATATATACACACCTGTTCTGAAAGTGCCTTGCGAAAGTATTCGGCCCCCTTGAACTTTGCGACCTTTTGCCACATTTCAGGCTTCAAACATAAAGATATAAAACTGTATGTTTTTGTGAAGAATCAACAACAAGTGGGACACAATCATGAAGTGGAACGACATTTATTGGATATTTCAACTTTTTTATCAAATCAAAAACTGAAAAATTGGGCGTGCAAAATTATTCAGCCGCCTTAAGTTAATACTTTGTAGCGCCACCTTTTGCTGCGATTACAGCTGTAAGTCGCTTGGGGTATGTCTCTATCAGCTTTGCACATCGAGAGACTGAAATTGTTTCCCATTCTTCCTTGCAAAACAGCTCGAGCTCAGTGAGGTTGGATGGAGAGCATTTGTGAACCGCAGTTTTCAGTTCTTTCCACAGATTCTCGATTGGATTCAGGTCTGGATTTTGACTTGGCCATTCTAACACCTGGATATGTTTATTTTTGAACCATTCCATTGTAGATTTTGCTTTATGTTTTGGATCATTGTCTTGTTGGAAGACAAATCTCCGCCCCAGTCTCAGGTCTTTGCAGACTCCATCAGGTTTTCTTCCAGAATGGTCCTGTATTTGACTCCATCCATCTTCCCATCAATTTTAACCATCTTCCCTGTCCCTGCTGAAGAAAAGCAGGCCCAAACCATGATGCTGCCACCACCATGTTTGACAGTGGGTATGGTGTGTTCAGGGTGATGAGCTGTGTTGCTTTTACGCCAAACATAACGTTTTGCATTGTTGCCAAAAAGTTCAATTTTGGTTTCATCTGACCAGAGCACCTTCTTCCACGTTTGGTGTGTCTTCCAGGTGGCTTGTGGCAAACTTTAAATGACACTTTTTATGGATATCTTTAAGAAATGGCTTTCTTCTTGCCACTCTTCCATAAAGGCCAGATTTGTGCAATATACAACTGATTGTTGTCCTATGGACAGAGTCTCCCACCTCAGCTATAGATCTCTGCAGTTCATCCAGAGTGATCATGGGCCTCTTGATCTCTGATCAGTCCTTGTATGAGCTGAAAGTTTAGAGGGACGGCCAGGTCTTGGTAGATTTGCAGTGGTCTGATACTCCTTCCATTTCAATATTATCGCTTGCACAGTGCTCCTTGGGATGTTTAAAGCTTGGGAAATATTTTTGTATCCAAATCCGACTTTAAACTTCTTCACAACAGTATCTCGGACCTGCCTGGTGTGTTCCTTGTTCTTCATGATGCTCTCTGCGCTTTTAACGGATCTCTGAGACTATCACAGTGCAGGTGTATTTATACAGAGACTTGATTACACACAGGTGGATTGTATTTATCATCATTAGTCATTTAGGTCAACATTGGATCATTCAGAGATCCTCACTGAACTTCTGGAGAGAGTTTGCTGCACTGAAAGTAAAGGGGCTGAATAATTTTGCACGCCCAATCTTTCAGTTTTTGATTTGTTAAAAAGGTTTGAAATATCCAATAAATGTCGTTCCACTTCATGATTGTGTCCCACTTGTTGTTGATTCTTCACAAAAAAATACAGTTTTATATCTTTATGTTTGAAGCCTGAAATGTGGCAAAAGGTCGCAAAGTTCAAGGGGGCCGAATACTGAGATCATGTGACAGATCACATAACACTTAGATTGCATACAGGTGGACTTTATTTAACTAATTCTGTGACTTCTGAAGCTTAGTTAGGGGCTTCATAGCACAGGGGGTGGATGCATATGCATGCATCACTTTTCATTTTTTTTTTTTAATTTTTTTTTTTACTTTTCATATTTTTCATTTAATTTCACCAATTTGGAATATTTTGTGTATGTCCATTACATAAACTCCAAAATAAAAAGCCATTTAAATTACAGGTTGTAATGCAATAAAATAGGAAAAATGCCAAGGGGGATGAATATTTTTGCAAGGCACTGTATATATATATGTATATATCATTTTTAAATGTATTTAAATTTGGCTATTTACAAAGCAAAAGGTACATACAATTTTGTAGCCTACACCTCATGGACTGCTCTAGTGTTTCCACAATAATTCACTGTTGTCTCCTTTCATGTATCATGGCTCGAGATTGAGGAAGAAATAGCGTCCAGCATATGTCAGAGAGGTGTTTCTGGGACCAGAATTTCTTTCATTTTGAATGTATTTTTTTCCAATATTTTATTTACGAAAGCATGAAGATGTTGATGAAGAAATACAAAATGCCTCCAGCTGTCCATCACTACTGTAAATAAATACACAGCATCGTGTTGACATTCTTTATTATAACCACAATGTCATAAGTCATTTGTATCTACCTTTCCAATTACTTTTACTTTTAGAGTTTGGGATTTTCAAATGTGCGCTTTTAATTTTTCTTTAAATCCAGTTCATATTTAAGTATAACTTTTGACTGACTGATGCCTTTAGTGAGCGGTCTAATGCTTTAATATTTAATCATATCTGCCCTCCGAATTCATATCTAAGGGGAATTTCACGCCATTATTAGTTACATTGCACGTTCAAACTTAAACAGACTTTCACTAAGAACAGCAGGAACGTTTCCCTAGTCAGCCCCATTATTAGTGCAATGCCCCCTAAAGTGTTGCTCTGTGCCACCCAGTGGGGAGGGATGGGGGTCCACCCCTTCTTCCCCTTCCCCCTCCTCCCTTCCCCATGGGCTAGGCCCGTCTTCTGTGCTTGGCTCTGTGGGCCATCCCGTGCCCCCTGCCCTCGTGTCTTGAACCTCGTGCGCCCACTGCTATCTCAGCGGATAAAGCTGGAGAACTACAAGGCAATACCATTGTCGTCACTCGGGAGCCATGACCAATATATATATTGTCCTGCTAATAACAGGGTTAATAATATATCTGTGAGAATATCCAAGGGACTTTTATTTAATTCTAAATTAATAATAATCGCTTTGTTTAAAAGAACAACAATAATTGAGATTGTTTTGTTTTTGAGAGAAAGGCCATTCTTGAACATGGGGTGAGACATTGTTACTAATTTGTAATTAAAGCCAGCTTGTTAGTTAGCATGATTTATTTCTGTTTTTAGATGGAGAGAAACCAAAAGCCTACTTTCATCTCATGGGTCCCCCAGTCGAGGCCGGCATGGTATTGGACCAGCATCTGTAGCAACACAGTTTGCACTGCGATGCAGTGCCTACTAGACCTCGGAGCCACCCTAGTGAACAACGTGACCTGTCGGGAGTAGGCTACCTTACTACAGTGTCTCTCCTTGTTCTGGCTGCGTTCCTGCGGTCGAAGTCACCGGTCTTCTAGCCATAGCTGCTCCACTTGTCATTGTTCCATTTGTCTTGTTTCCCCGCACACCTGGTTTACATTTCCTAATCACACTACATATATATTCTCTCTGTTTCCCCCATGTCTTGTGTGGAATTGTTTTGTTACATGTTTCGTGTTACACCCCAGGCAGGTTTTTACCCGGGTACCGTGTTGAACCCGAGTGTGTTTAATTGTTAAACTTATGCATATTTGTGACTGTTGTCGCACTTTGTACTTTTGTCATTTTGGCTGGAGATTTGACTCCGTTGCATCTGTCTGTTGTTACTTCTGCCAATTAAAGTGTGCGTATCATGACAACTCTCCGCTCTCCTGCACCTGACTTCTTACCAGTAGCACACAACCTTACAGTAAGAGCAAAATAATCCTAACATTTCCACACCAAAATTGTAATCTAATTTGCTTTTAGAATTAAAACCTTAGTGTAACAACAGTTTTAGTAAGTAATACTGAAGTCGTTCATAATTATCAGTTTCTATGGTTTATGTCGCACATTCATTGTCAGTTAGAGACACAGTATCGCCTTGGGACCCAAAAGCATAATCATAATGCTCTAACTTCCCCTTGCGCTGGTCTGGAGCAATGAAGTAGTGACCGTGGGTACCATACTAAACCACAAATTACCTCTATGTCCTGCAGCATAATCGCAAAACTTTTAGTCGAGCAAACACTGTAGCTGGCTATGACTATCCAACACAACACTGGAACCTTGGTGATGTGTGTTGCATTAAAGTCCACAAGCGAAGGGAAGAGGAGAGAGGACGAGAGGTCATAGATACAAGAAGGAATACAATGTGGCTGTTTGCATACGTGTGATCAGGGGTGTATTCATTCTGCCAATTCTGGTTAAAAAAAATCTTAAATGGAACAAACAGAACAAAACAGGGATGAACATATCTGAATTTGTTCAATAGAAATTCTCGTTTTCAACTTTTGTACTAATTATTACACCCTGTATAAGCTAGATGCAGGTGAGAGTGTGCAAGACGGTATTGAATATCACTGTCTGTCACCTCAAATGTGTCTCTTGACCTGTGTGCACCCACATTGTAAACTGTAATTCAAAGGCTAGGTTGTAGGAACCTCATGATAGTTAGTATCATGTAGTAGCCTAAACCTATCGCTGTTCCATTAAGCTGGGTGAATGGAATTTCAATGACAGTCATCCAATATGCTGTAACAGAAATAAGGCCATGCTCATGACAAAAATAATCATCCTCCCTCATCTTAAATGGCACCGACCCCCACTGGTAGACACACACACAAATCCAGAACCCCTATACACCCACACTCGCCAGAAACATTCCCAGTCACTTTCTATCCAACACCTAAATCCCTAACATTAGTTCTCCTGAAACTTTTATATGGGTGGGAGCAGTTGAATGCTCAGAGCAGCACAATTGCAATTTAAAGGTAGAGTAAAGGTCATAGCACATGAAGAGTTCATTTAGGTTGTTTCGTCCTGCTCGGTTCAGTATGGCATGCGTTAAACAATGACCTGTAATTAGTTTGATGAGGTTTGAGAATGAGTTTAACCTGTTGAAACTCTAGGGGCGCAATTTCATTTTTGGATGAAAAACGTTCCCGTTTTAAACAAGATATTTTGTCACAAAAAGATGCTCGACTATGCATATAATTGGTAGCTTTGGAAAGAAAACACTCTGACGTTTCCAGAACTGCAAAGATATTTTCTGTGCGTGCCCTAGAACGTGAGCTTCAGGCAAAACCAAGATGAGACGGCATCCAGGAAATGAGCAGGATTTTTGAGGCTCTGTTTTCCATTGTCTCCTTATATGGCTGTGAATGCGAGAGGAGTAAGTCTGCCCTTTCTGTCGTTTCCCCAAGGTGTCTGCAGCATTGTGACGTATTTGTAGGCATTGGAAGATTGACCATAAGAAACCACATTTACCAGGTGTCCGGCCGGTGTCCTGCGCCGAAATTGGTGCGCAAAAGTCAGCTGCAAGTATTTTTCCATGGAATTTAGAGAAGAATGCAGGCTTCCACGAACGATATATCAATGAAGAGATATGTGAAAAAACACCTTGAGGATTGATTCCAAACAATGTTTGCCATGTTTCGGTCGATATTATGGAGTTAATTCGGAAAAAGTTTGACGTTGTAGGTGACTGAATTTTCGGTTCGTTTCGGTAACCAAATGTGATGTACAAAACGGAGCGATTTCTCCTACACACAGACGCTTTCAGGAAAAACTGCGCATTTGGTATGTAACTGAGAGTCTCCTCATTGAAAACATCCGAAGCTCTTCAAAGGTAAATGATTTTATTTATTTGGTTATCTGGTTTTTGTGAAAATGTTGCGTGCTAAATGCTACTCAAAATGCTAAGCTAGCTTAGCATACTCTTACACAAATTAGTCAATTGCTATGGTTCAAAAGCATATTTTGAAAATCTGAGATGACAGTGTTGTTAAGAAAAGGCTAAGCTTGAGAGCAGGCACATTATTTTCATTTTATTTGCGATTTTCAGAAATCGTTAACGTTGCGTTATGCTAATGAGCCTGAGGCTTTAGTCACGATCCCGGATCCGGGATGGGGAGTTTCAAGAAGTTAACCACAAGATTAATCACAAATCATGACAACGACACCGACACCGATGACAGCTAAGTACGATCCAGCCATATGTTCTGCTTGGCCATGTGTGAAAAAAGTCTGCCATTTCCATTCTGAATAACAAACCTGAGAAAAAAAGGGTGCATGAAAATGAATGGACAAGAGGATTTAATTGGCTGGGTTGATGGCAAGGCATAGAAGTAGGAAGTGTACGAGGCATAGAGGCGCAGCTCAGCGAGATTCCCAGGTGAGAACACTACTCGTGAATCTGTTAAGTCTCAGAGCAATTTACTGTGAACGTTGTGAGTGTGGATAACGGACCTCCTTCTCAGTCACCTATTAGCTTGCTCACCTATTAGCTTGCATCCCACTCTCCCCTCATAGCAGCGAGCTAGGCGAAGATAATTTGACCACATTGTGAGAGACAGACCCCCCTCCCTTTCTTTCACAAAGGTAATCCCTCGTTATTTATTTTCCAAAGTGTGTGATGCACCCTCTCAGAATTTATGGACTGTCAGTTCCCAATCGTTGAACAGAACTGTCACGACTTCTGCCGAAGTCGTTGCCTCTCCTTGTTCGGGCGGTGCTTGGCATTCGACGTCACCGGTCTTCTAGCCATCATTGATCCTTTTTTCATTTTCCATTGGTTTTGTCTTGTCTTCCCACACACCTGTTTTCAATCCCATTACACACCTGTTTTCAATCCCATTACCTGTTGTGTATTTAACCCTCTGTTTCCCCTCATGTCTTTGTCAGAGATTGTTTTATTGTCAGTGTAGTGTGATTGTTGTATAGGTGCGCGTCGGGTCCTCGTACCCATGTTTGTTTGTTTATGTACATTTAGTGTTATGGAGCATACTCCCTGGACTTTATTAAAAGACTCCATTTTACACTCCATTTGACTCTCCTGCGCCTGACTTCCCTGCCACCTATTACACCTATGCATGACAAGAACCTTGCGGCGAGGTATTACATACTACTGCATGGAAACGTGTGTGTGCAGGGGCGAGGACACAGTGATAGAAGACTGCATGGCTATCAATAGGCATGGAATAAAATTCACGCTCCAGTTGCTGAACGGACACCCCCTTCCATTTTTCAATGTCTGATCTATCCAGCCAGAATGAAGAATGAAGCCACGTTTTAGGTGTTCTGTAATTGCCCTCAGTCTCGTGTGCAGAGTGCGGTGAAAAGTGTTATAACACAGAAACTTTTTTATTTGATATCCCAAAGAAAATTACTTTGCTTTCTTGGTAGCAAAACCTTAATTCAGTCACACAAATGACTCAACTTGAGAAACATACGTACATTTACGTAATTGACAATTGATAATTCACACAATCAAAACATAAAAATAAATGTTTTCATTGTGTTAATTGTCAATTCAATTTCCTTAAAATGTATGAATGTTGCTGTTTGTGATATTGAGTCATTTGTGTGGGTGGTAATTAATTAAGGCTTTGCGACAAAGAAAGCAACATGCAAAGACATGGCAGTTTGCAATCTTCTAGACTTTACCATTGGTTTCCGTGACAGTAAGTTTTCTAGCAGCTCCCAACTATTCTCCCTCGGTCTGCCTTATGAAAGCTTAGCGATACACCCATTAAAATTATCCTCATTCAGTTACAGAGAGAGTATTGTCAGAAGCCATTGGTAATGGGGGGAATGAAAAGTAGTAATCAAAGACAAGAGAGTAAAAATTAAAACAGACAAATGCAAATGGATGTTTAATGAGACAGCCATTTACAGTTCAGAGTCAGAAGCAAAACACCTTTTTAAAAAGTTGACTCACACAGAGAAATTAACTCTGACTTTGAAGACAGTAGTATTAAGAGACTAACATTCTACTAAGAGAAAGAGGCTGTTTTCCAGGCTGACTACTGTGTATTGCAGATGTCTGCTAGATTTTGTCTGGATAGGTGTTTAACATACTGTATCAGCTAACCGCATCATATGAGATTGCAATCTAATGCCTGATTGCGCAGTCGTTGACGTGGCACTCAACAGTTAGTTGATGCAATGCAAGGTCTGCCTGGTAGTCGACCAGACATTCTGTATGTGACGGTAAGTGTCAAGTAATGACTGAGGAACAACTTGGAAACTACTGTATCCACTTAAAGCCAGACAATGTAATTTTTCCAGTAAAAAAAGTGGATATAACCTAACCCTTAATTTGGAAGAAAATTACTTTCAATTGCCTTAGTACAACTGTCTTACCTTATCAATACCAGAAACCAGCAAATGGAAGGTTGGTACAAGATTATTTCCCAAAAATAAAACATTTACTTTGCAGATTAACAGCTGAAGGTAAACAAATGATTTAGTGCTTTGAACTGTAAATCAGATTTGACTGATTTACAGTTCATATGTGAACTGATTCAGGAAACGAGGTGTATGTCGCAAGTCACAACTTCACAGGAGAGCTGTTTGAATGTTTAAAAAAAAAAATAATCAAAATGCCTTCTCAAACATGTGCTTTAATATCAAACTTGTATGCCATCTGTAAATACGAACACAATTGTTAAAATACGAGCCTCGTTGGTTTATCCACAGAAAAAGTGAGCAACCTTCCCGCTGGCGATGATTGGCTGAGATAATGAGTGGGCTGGACATGCCACAAGAGATGAGTTTGGATTGGTCTACCATATAGCACGTGTCTATCTGTTGGAGCTGGTCAGTATGTTTAGGTAATCGTGTCCAACGCGACTTTAACGGAAAAAAATGTGCACGTAGTAAAACTGCATAAACCTAATGTTAAGTTGAGGTGTACTCTTAGATAGCTAACATTAGCTGGCTGGCTCGCTAGCTGATGTAATGTGTATGCTCTCCACTTTCTGTAGGACTGAGTTTTGAAATCAGTGGAATTTGAGTATGATAGCTAAGGAGATGGAGAAAACAACAGTCTGGATAGCATCGTCAAACTAAGGCAACCATGCATGTCATCAGACAGGAGATGCGTCCAACCACGGTGTATTCTGGTAAGATTCAGATATTACACATTTCTAATTTTGACAGAAACTGGCTGGGTCACTAGCTAATGTTACATGTATGAACTTATTCTTCGTATCTCAGACACATTTGCTTGACTAGTTATAGCCTTATAACCTAGTTGGTTAACTACATGCAGATTCATGCAGGGTAGTAACATCATGAGTTGTGATTATGGTCCATTGTTTAGCTAGCTACCTACATGTCTTAAAGACTAATCTAATTTTGACAAAGTATTTTAATTTCAAGTTAAAGTGTACTCTTAGCTATCTAGCTCACTGACTAACATTACGTCATGCGTTGGGATTCATTGTTTACTTAGCTAGCTATCTAGCCACATTTCTTAACAAAAGACTCATCTTAGTGTGCCAAAGCGCAGAATAACTGATGCATTTTTGAACGCTGAACACCCGTTGAATGTCAGTAAATGTTACAGCAGAACAGTTACAGTCACCAACGCTCTAGGGGGAGGAAAATGGTCAGAGTATGGTGTTCTCTCATTATGTGTCTGGAAGTAGCTAGCCAATTTTAGCCAGTTAGCTTGGGTACTTGACTGTAGTTGTGAGGTCAGAGCCCTACTTATAGGCCAGAGTGGCTAGTGTGCACACTGAACACGAAACCACAGCTAGAGCGAGTAATCTTCAGTGAGCTATTCTCTCTTAGATATCTGGAAGTAGCTGGCAAGTTCGTACAGAACGGTTGGATCAACCCTTAAAGAGATTGGTGGGGCTGTGAACACTGCTGACTGGGTGTAGACAAATTAGGACTTTCCAATAGTTGTACCAAAACTTTGAAAGAATTACTTTCCCCTTGTTTCCTCAAATGTAGTGTATGATATGCCATTTGTAGTCTCTGTCTCTGCTTTTATCTAATGTAAAAAAAAAGACAAATTCAAATGTTGCTACATAAGACCGAATCCAAGTGGTGAGTCACATATTAGGAAATCTGTCAATATAAATGAATTCATTAGGCTGTAATTCCTTCTTGTATCTATGAGCTCTCCTTATTTCCCCATCACATCAACTCTCAAAAAAACCTACAGGCCAAACCTTCATCTCATTACCACTAACTGCTACACACAGCCTACATCATTGTCACCATATTAACATCATAGTCAACATAGCTACTAGAACTAGCATATTAGGAAACCCGCTACAATCATGCATCACAGTTTACAGTCAGCAGGATGTAGTTACACCGGCGGGCCCCGGCGTCAATAAATGTATAAAACCAAAAGCTTACCTTGACTAGGAAGAATTCCAGTGTTTAATAGCCATAGCCAGCTAGCTAACAGAGCATCCCTCTCTGTTTGAGTAGGCTGAACGAGGTAGCTTCATTCCCTAGCTAAGTAAGTGAAAGTGAAAAATACAGCAAAATATATCTATCGCTCTCTTGCTTCTTCATTTGAAAAAAACAAATATGTTCAAAACTCTTCAACTATTGTCTTTGTCTTTGAGTCAAATACTGTAACACTTCTCGTCTGGGGAAGGAGAGGAGGACCAATGCGCAGCATGGTAAGCGTTCATATTTTAAATACTTTAATGAACATTGAAAACAAAAAAACAACCAATGAACAGTCCTGTAAGGTACAACAATAAACAGAAAATAACCACCCACAAAACACAATGGAAAACAGGCTACCGAAATATGGTTCTCAATCAGGGACAACGATTGACAGCTACCTCTGATTGAGAACTATTCCAGGCTAAACACAGAAATAGAAAATCATAGACAAATTAACATAGACAACCCACCCAACTCACGCCCTGACCATACTTAAAAAAAAGACAAAACAAAGGAACTAAGGTCAGAACGTGACAAATACTCATCACATTTTATGGACTGCTAGCTGTAGCTTATGCTTTCAGTACTAGATTCCTTCTCTGATCCTTTGATTGGGTGTGTCAGGATTTGGCCAGGGTTGTTCCGGGTTTTGGTCACTAGATGCCCCCATTGTGCTTTTTGACCTTATGTTTTTTCCCTTGTTCCCCATTATTATTTGCACCTGTGCCTCGTTTTTCCCTGATTGTATTTAAACCCTTAGTTTCCCTCAGTTCTGTGCTCTGTGTTTGTATGTTAGCACCCAGCCCTAGTGTTCTGTGTATTCTTGTCGATTCCGGTGGATGCTCTTGTGGAATTCTGTTTTTGTTTTTGAGTATCTCTTGAGGCTTTTTTGTGCTATTCCTACCACCTTTTGGATTTGCCATTTTTGTATTTAAGGACTTCTCCTTTTTACTTTATTAAATACACCGTCTTAAGTACTGCTGTGTCTGCCTCATCTTCTGGGTTCTGCTGACTATTCGTGGCTCAGTTGGTTAAGTGACTGTTTCTCACTCCGGAGACCCAGGTTCGTAACCGGGTCCTGACAGAAACACAGAGCCAAAATGAACCCAGAGGCAGCCAGTTCCCAGGACCTTTTTGCCATGCTGTCCCACCACCAGGAGACTGTCCAACGCCACGAAGCCGCCCTGGTTCAGCAAGAGGCCTTAATGGCTAGACATTGTCATCTTCTGTCGGAGATGCTGACTTCCATTAAGCAAATATCTGATCGTCTTACCCCGGCAACAGTTCCCGTCCCAGTACCTCAGATTCACGTACCCATGGCAGTTAACCCCCTGGCTGAACCTCGTCTTCCACCTCCCCAACGGTTCTCAGGTGATCCAAGTGCTTGTAAAGGGTTTCTCACCCAATGTTCTCTCTCCTTTGAGCTACAACCCTCGTCGTTTCCCACCGACCGGTCTAAGATCGCTTATATCATCACCCTGCTGTCGGAAAAAGCCCTGGCCTGGGCTACTGCTGTGTGGGATGCCCATAGTTCCTGCTGTGCCAGCTACTCTGCCTTTGCTGAGGAATTCAAACGAGTGTTTCAAGGCCCAAGCAGTGGTTCTGACTCAGCCAAACAGCTCCTGACTCTCCACCAAGGTTGGCGCAGCGTGACGGACTATGCCATCCAGTTCCGCACGGTGGCAGCAGCAAGTGGCTGGAACAACGAGGCGCTCACGGTGTGCTTTCTGAAAGGCCTTTCCGACACTATCCAAGATGAACTGGCCACTCGGGAACCACCGGACAATCTCGAGTCCCTGATCAAGTTGGCCTCACGCATTGACCAGCGTCTGAGAGAGAGAGAACTCAACCGTAGACCTCTAGCCCCTATCAGTCCCAGCTCCGAGTCCCCACCTTTATCCTCGCTGGCTCCATCGGAACCCATGCAGATTGGACGCATCTCCCAGGCTGAGAGAGACCGCCGGATGAGGGAGCGACGCTGTCTATATTGCGGCAAACCGGGCCATTTCCGTTCCACGTGTCCCGGGCTCCAGGGAAACGCTCTGTCCCGTACAGACCGGGGGAACTGTAACGGGAAACATAACCTCCTCCCATCCGTCCAACTCCCGTCTGCTCATTCCAGTCACCCTCTCCTGGGACAACCACAAGCTTCACCTTCAAGCTTTGGTAGACTCTGGAGCCGCAGGTAACTTCATGGATGGTGTCTGGGCGAAGGAGAATGGCGTTCCCTCTGAACCTCTAAGTGAACCCATGAGGGTCACTACATTGGATGGAAGCCCTTTGGGATCTGGACTTGTCACTCATGTCACTACCTCCTTGCGACTTTCAGTTTCACAACACCAGGAATTGATGAACTTTCATTTGATCTCCTGTTCCGAGTTCCCTCTCGTCCTTGGATACCCCTGGCTTCACAGCCATAACCCTCACATCGACTGGTCTGTGGGCACTATCAAGCAGTGGGGTCCTACGTGCCAAGCTACTTGTATTTTCCAGAATTCCCGAGTTCTACTCCCGAGTCTTTAGAATCCATCGACCTGACCCGAGTTCCCGAGTGTTACCATGACCTCAAACTGGTGTTTAGCAAACAGAGGGCCACCATGCTACCACCCCATAGACCTTACGATTGCCCCATCGACCTGTTTCCGGGCACTTGCCCCCCAGGGGTCGGATCTTTTCCCTATCTCCACCCGAACGAGCTGCTATGGATACCTACATCAAGGACGCTCTGGAAGCAGGCCTCATGCGTCCATCCACCTCCCGGCGGGAGCAGGGTTTTTCTTTGTGGCCAAGAAAGACGGTGGATTACGTCCTTGCATCGACTACCGGGGACTCAATGCCATAACCGTCCGTAACCGTTACCCGCTACCCCTTATGGCCACAGCCTTCGAGCTGCTCCAGGAAGCAGTTGTTTTCACTAAGCTTGACCTGCGGAACGCATACCATCTTGTGCGGATCAGACCTGGTGACGAGTGGAAGACCGCTTTCAACACGCCTACTGGTCACTATGAATACTTGGTGATGCCCTTCGGCCTGACCAACGCCCCAGCGGTGTTCCAAGCGCTCACGTCACCCCGCTCCTCCGCTCTCTCCACTGGCTTCCAGTTGAAGCTCGCATCCGCTACAAGACCATGGTGCTTGCCTACGGAGCTGTGAGGGGAACGGCACCGCAGTACCTCCAGGCTCTGATCAGGCCCTACACCCAAGCAAGGGCACTGCGTTCATCCACCTCTGGCCTGCTCGCCTCCCTACCATTGAGGAAGTACAGTTCCCGCTCAGCCCAGTCAAAACTGTTCGCTGCTCTGGCCCCCCAATGGTGGAACAAACTCCCTCACGACGCCAGGACAGCGGAGTCAATCACCACCTTCCGGAGACACCTGAAACCCCACCTCTTCAAGGAATACCTAGGATAAGATAAGTAATCCTTCTCACCACCCCCCCTTAATGATTTAGATGCACTATTGTAAAGTGGCTGTTCCACTGGATGTCAGAAGGTGAATTCACCAATTTGTAAGTCGCTCTGGATAAGAGCGTCTGCTAAATGACTTAAATGTAAATGTAAATGATAAACGATGTGCTTAGGGATATGCTTAACATATTTGTGTTCGTTTACTTGAATGACATCCTCATCTTTTCGAGCTCCCTTCAAGAACACACTAAGCATGTCAGACAAGTACTCAAACGCCTCCTGGACAGCCATCTGTACGTTAAGCCGGAAAAATGTGAATTCCATTCATCCCGAGTACAATTCCTGGGATTTGTAGTGGAACCCGGTCGAGTCCAAATGGACCCCAGGAAGGTAGGGGCGGTAGCGGATTGGCCCACCCCCAAATCCGTTAAGGAAGTTCAGCGTTTCCTGGGCTTCACAAACTTCTACCGCAAGTTCATCAAGAACTTCAGCTTGGTGGCAGCCCCTCTCTCAGCTTTAACCAAGGGTGGCAATGCAAGGTTTTTGTGGGGAAGAGAAGCTGAGACGGCCTTCCAAGGACTCAAGCAGCGCGTTCTCTCTGCTCCCATCCTGATACTACCGACTACGGATGAACCATTTGTGGTGGAGGTAGACGCATCAGAGGTTGGTGTTGGAGCTGTCCTGTCTCAGAGGGGTGAAGACAAGAAGCTTCATCCGTGCGCTTTCTTCTCACACCGGCTTACCCCGACTGAGAGGAACTACGATGTGGGGATCGTGAACTCCTAGCGGTTAAGATGGCATTGAAGGAATGGAGACACTGGCTCGAGGGGGCTTCTCACCCGTTTCAAGTGCTTACGGACCACAAAAATCTGGAGTATATCCAGCAGGCGAAGCGGTTGAACTCTAGACAAGCTAGATGGTCTCTTTTCTTCAATCGATTCCAGTTTATCCTCACCTATCGGCCCGGGTCGAAGAATCTCAAACCGGATGCCCTGTCCCGAGTCTACGCTCCTGCCATTCGAGATGACACGGACATGCCTGTCCTTCCTGCTGCTAAGATTGTGGCTCCGATCTCGTGGCAAGTTGAGGATACCGTGAGACGTGCTCAAGCTAGCGAACCGGACCCGAAAGGAGGTCCTGCCAATCGGTGGTTTGTCCCCAAGGCAGTGAGGACTCAGGTCCTTCTGTGGGGGCACTCCTCTCGCCTCACCTGTTATCCGGGAGTAGGTCGCACCTTGGAGTTCATCCAGCGTAAGTTCTGGTGGCCTACCATAAGAGAAGACGTTGCCACTTTCGTCAATGCCTGTCCCGTGTGCTGCCAGGGCAAATCTTCTCACCTCCGCCCTCAAGGACTCCTTCACCCTTTACCTGTTCCCCACAGACCCTGGTCCCATATCTCATTGGACTTTATTACTGGACTTCCTCCATCCCATGGCAATACTACTATCCTAGTCATAATCGACAGGTTTTCAAAGGCGGCCAGGTTCGTCCCTCTGACTAAGTTACCTTCTGCCAAGGAAACGGCTGAGTTGGTAATTAATCATGTGTTCCGAGTCTTCGGCATTCCTCAAGATATGGTTTCTGACAGAGGTCCCCAGTTCGCCTCAAGGTTTTGGAAGGCCTTCTGCCAACTCATGGGGGCTTCTGCCAGTCTATCTTCAGGGTACCATCCGGAGTCCAACGGCCAAACAGAGAGGATGAATCAAGAGCTGGAAACCACCCTCCGATGTATGACTCGTGACAACCCGTCCACATGGTCATCCTTTATTGTTTGGGCCGAATACGCGCACAACACCTTGCGTTCCTCCTCCACTGGTATGTCCCCGCACGAGTGTCAGTTTGGCTATGCTCCTCCATTGTTCCCGGACCAGGAGGCAGAAGTCAGAGTGCCTTCAGCCTTGAAGTTCGTCAGACGCTGTCGGCTTATGTGGAGGAAGACCCGTCTTAATCTTATGCGTTCCTCACAGAGGTACCAACAACAAGCCAACAGACGTCGCCGTCCCGGGCCTACCCTGCGCCCCGGCCAGAGAGTCTGGCTCTCCACAAGAGACTTACCTCTACGGGTGGAGTCTCGCAAGCTGTCCCAAAAATACATCGGTCCCTTCAAGGTTGCCAGGAGAGTTAACCCAGTTTCTTATCGCCTACACTTACCCAGATCCCTTAAGATTAATCCCACATTTCACATTTCATTGTTAAAACCTGTTGTTTTTTCTCCCCTTGTCCCGGCAGACAGACCTCCCCCTCCGCCTCGTGTCATTGGAGGCCAGCCGGCTTATACCGTCCATCGGATACTGGATTCCCGCCGGGTGCAGCGGTCCTGGCAGTATCTGGTGGACTGGGAAGGCTACGGTCCCGAGGAGCGCTCCTGGGTTCCTGCCAAAGACATCCTGGACCCTGACCTCATTCGTCAGTTCAGGGCCCTCCACCCTGAGAGAGCTGGTAGGAACGTCAGGAGCCGTTCCTAGGGGGGATTCTGTCAGGATTTGGCCAGGGTTGTTCCGGGTTTTGGTCACTAGATGCCCCCATTGTGCTTTTTGACCTTATGTTTTTTCCCTTGTTCCCCATTATTATTTGCACCTGTGCCTCGTTTTTCCCTGATTGTATTTAAACCCTTAGTTTCCCTCAGTTCTGTGCTCTGTGTTTGTATGTTAGCACCCAGCCCTAGTGTTCTGTGTATTCTTGTCGATTCCGGTGGATGCTCTTGTGGAATTCTGTTTTTGTTTTTGAGTATCTCTTGAGGCTTTTTTGTGCTATTCCTACCACCTTTTGGATTTGCCATTTTGTATTTAAGGACTTCTCCTTTTTTACTTTATTAAATACACCGTCTTAAGTACTGCTGTGTCTGCCTCATCTTCTGGGTTCTGCTGACTATTCGTGGCTCAGTTGGTTAAGTGACTGTTTCTCACTCCGGAGACCCAGGTTCGTAACCGGGTCCTGACAGGGTGGACAACATGTCAGTTCATGCTGCAAGAGCTTTGAAATTCACTGAGGAGGATGGGCCTCCCCTTTCTCCTCTGAGGAGCCTACACTGGTGTGTATATAGTAAGGATATAGGCTTGAAACAAATTCCTCTCACAAACTCCTCAGTCTCAGTGTCTTCTCTTCACCATATGCCTTTCCCCTACACACACACACACACACGTGGGGGGCAGATCAAACAAAAGCAGGCCTGTGTATTCCAATACACAACGACACAAGCTCCTGGAAAGCTTTGATAATGCCGACCTGTTCCAGCAGAGCTTTTTGTGGCAGGGAGTCCCCACGAAGTGCAGCAGTCAAGTCAGGCAGGCCCTCCCTGGGGCGTCCGCACTGTGCCCTGATGTGGAGCTTAACCCAAGACACCAGGAAATGAACCACGTCATCCCCAGGGAAGTAAATGGCTTCACTCCCGAAGAGGAAATGTTCATTTTGGCCTTGAGAATACTACCACGCTGGAGGAAACGTTGGAGACTTTTCCCCCTCGTTACCAAGTTGAGTTAATGAGGTATTTATATATTTTTAAGCTTTATTTAACTAGGCAAGTGAGTTAAGAACAAATTCTTATTTACAATGACGTTCTACCAAAAGGCAAAAGACCTCCTGCAGGGATGGGGGCTGGGATAAAAAATAAAAAATAAAATAAAAATATAGTAGATCAAAACACACATCACGACAAGAGACACCACAACACAACACTAAGACAACAACATAGCATGGCAGCAACACATGATAACACAGCATAGTAGCAACACAACATATCCTGGCAACAGTAACACATGACATCATGGCAGCAGCATAACATGGTAGCAGCACAAAACATGGTACAAACATTATTGGGCAAAGACAAGAGCACAAAGGGCAAGAAAGTAGAGACAACAATACATCAGGCGAAGCAGCCACAACTGTCAGTAAGAATGTCCATGATTGAGTCTTCCAATGAAGAGATGGAGAAAAAACTGTCGAGTTTTAATGTTTTTTTGCAGCTCGTTCCAGCCGCTAATTGCAGTGAACAGAAAAGAGGAGTGACCCAGGGATGCATTAGGGACCTTTAACAGATTGTGACTGGCGGAACGGGTGTTGTATGTGGAGGATGAGGGCTGCAGTAGATATCTCAGATAGGGGGGAGTGAGGCCTAAGAGGGTTTTATAAATAAGCATCAGCCAGTGGGTCTTGCGACGAGTATACAGAGATGACCAGTTTACAGAGGAGTATAGAGTGCAGTGATGGGTCCTATATCCTGTCCTTGATTGGATATTTGTGTCCGTCATAGTTTGTCTTCATTTGTCTCAAAATCAGGCTTATTGATTCGACGAGTGCAACTTGGATTCTTCAGCCCAATCAACATAATTGGATAATGGGAATGTTGGGGTGCGTTCAGGACGGTGCAATGTATTATACTGAACTTTGCAAATGGAAATGTAAGGAACGCCTTAGTCAACATGCCAGACAGGCATGTTTCTTCTACATAATATATTTCCACAACATTGTGCCCTATACTGCCCGACAAAAGCAAAATGCAGTAACTAAACTTTTTATAAAAATGTAGTTAAGACTAAATTCAGGCTTTGTAGTATCTTGTGTATCTTGTGACAAAGTGTACTGGTGCAATTATCTTCCATTTCAAAGGAAATTGTGTGTGAAATTTGCAGTAAGTGCAAAATCCAAGTGAAAACCAAGACAAACAGCAGTCACTGAAGTTACTGCACTTTGGCTTTGTTACACCATGTCTTGACTGCACTTACCTGCTCTGCTATACATATGAAAATAACAGTAATTACACAAACAGTGAAACTGAGAAAAATGTCTTTAAAGATTATTTGCGGTTCATCCAAATATTATGTTGTTGGTTGATAAGTGATAATGCACTGATGTGTTATTTTATTATGAAGTAATTTTAAAAAAAAATGTTGCTTTTTTTCACCTTTATTTAACCAGGTAGGCTAGTTGAGAACAAGTTCTCATTTGCAACTGCGACCTGGCCAAGATAAAGCATAGCAGTGTGAACAGACAACACAGAGTTACACATTGAGTAAACAATAAACAAGTCAATAACAGTTGAAAAAAAGGGTCTATATACATTGTGTGCAAAAGGCATGAGGAGGTAGGCAAATAATTACAATTTTGCAGATTAACACTGGAGTGATAAATGATCAGATGGTCATGTACAGGTAGAGATATTGATGTGCAAAAGAGCAGAAAAGTATAATTATATAAGTATAATTGGGTGGGCTATTTACCGATAAGACTATGTACATCTGCAGCAATCGGTTAGCTGCTCAGATAGCAGATGTTTGAAGTTGGTGAGGGAGATAAAAGTCTCCAACTTCAGCGATTTCTGCAATTCATTCCAGTCACAGGCAGCAGAAAACTGGAACGAAAGGCGGCCAAATGAGGTGTTGGCTTTAGGGATGATCAGTGAGATACACCTGCTGGAGCGCGTGCTACGGGTGGGTGTTGCTACCGTGACCAGTGAACTGAGATAAGGCGGAGCTTTACCTAGCATGGACTTGTAGATGACCTGGAACCAGTGGGTCTGGCAACGAATATATAGAGCAAGGGCCAGCCGACTAGAGCATACAAGTCGCAGTGGTGGGTGGTATAAGGTGCTTTAGTGACAAAACGGATGGCACTGTGATAAACTGCATCCAGTTTGCTGAGTAGAGTGTTAGAAGCTATTTTGTAGATGACGTCGCTGAAGTCGAGGATCGGTAGGATAGTCAGTTTTACTAGGGTAAGTTTGGAGGCATGAGTGAAGGAGGCTTTGTTGCCTCCTTCAAGCCGATTCTGGATTTGATTTTCGATTGGAGATGTTTGATATGAGTCTGGAAGGAGAGTTTACAGTCAAGCCAGACACCTAGGTACTTATAGATGTCCACATATTCAAGGTCGGAATCATCCAGGGTGGTGATATTAGTCAGGCGTGCAGGTGCAGGCAGCGAACGGTTGAAAAGCATACATTTGGTTTTACTAGCGTTTAAGAGCAGTTGGAGGCCACGGAAGGAGTGTTGTATGGCATTGAAGCTTGTTTGGAGGTTAGATAGCACAGTGTCCAAGGACGGGCCGGAAGTATATAGAATGGTGTCGTCTGCGTAGAGGTCGATCAGGGAATCGCCTGCAGCAAGAGCAACATCATTGATATATACAGAGAAAAGAGTCGGCCCGAGAATTTAACCCTGTGGCACCCCCATAGAGACTGCCAGAGGACCGGACAGCATGCCCTCCGATTTGACACACTGCACTCTGTCTGCAGAGTAGTTGGTGAACCAGGCAAGGCAGTCATCAGAGAAACCAAGGCTACTGAGTCTGCCGATAAGAATATAGTGATTGACAGAGCATAAAAGTATTAAATACAGTTGTAACGTAGTTTGAAGTCGCAAACTGTTTCAATCAAACAGAAAAAGTACAAGAAAGATGGATAAACACATTTACATTGTATACTGAACAAAAATATAAATGCAACATGCAAAAATGTCTAAGACTTTACTGAGTTACAGTTCATATAAGGAAATCAGTCAATTTAAATCAAGTCTATGGATTTCACATGCCATTGGTGGGCCTTGGAGGGCATACCCACAAGGCAGCCAGGCCCACCCACTGGGGAGCCAGGCCCAGTCAATCAGAATTATTTTTCCCCCACAAAAGGACTTTACAGTTTTTTACAATCACTTACACACTAAAAGTGGTACTTGAGGCACACTCAGTAAAACCATTAACTCATGACCTAATTTTCAGGCCAGTCTGCAAAACTGCAAGCACATTATCTGTTTTATACTCAGTTTGCAACTGTAAAACACACTTTTTTCTAAACACTAAACACAGTTCTTTACATTAGACATATCATTCAAAAGTAACATGCTGGACTGGACTAACAGGCTGGACTGAGGACTTGTAGGTCTTGTGTTTCGTTTGGAAAACACTGCCGTTCCAAATGCTACACTCATTTACCGATTACCTACACCCAGTGCTGACATGTGAAAACACTTATAGCTAATTTCTTCACTTTAAAAATAGGCTTCAGATTGGCTTTCTTGGTTTGGACAACAGTGGAGGCCAATTTAGGAGAGTTAGAGGAAGAAGAGTGAGGGTATAAGAGGGGGACGAGGATGAGGACAAGGAGGAGGAGGACAATGAGGCCACCTGTGGTGACATAGACGAGGGGGCATGCCAGGGCTGGATACGCCACTCCAGATGTTACTTCCCCCGCTGTTTAGCCAGAGAGAACATTTTTTGGAGAGAGAGTTAGAGAAAGAGGATTAACAGTAAGAGGGGGTCGAGGACAAGGACAAGCGTATTTGTTTATCTTCTACTGTATTAGTTTTGTCTATTACTGTTCATCCCGAAATCTGGATGAAAATATAATGTTTTGAGAAAGAAATACATTACATTTCCCCCCCTTGCATTGCTGTTTGTAGTGTAAATAAACTCAGTAAAAAAAGAAACGTCAATTTTTTTCAGGATCCCGTTTTTCAAAGATAACTCGTAAAAATCCAAAATAACTTCACAGATCTTCATTGTAAAAGGTTTAAACACTGTTTCCCATGCTTGTTCAATGAACCATGAACAATTAATGAACATGCACCGTTAAGATACTAAAAACTTACAGACTGTAGGCAATTAAGGTCACAGTTATGAAAACTTGTCAGCACTGTGAGACGCCTAAAACAGCGCTACACGAAGACAGGGCGGACAGCTGATCATCCTCGCAGTGCCAGACCATGTGTAACAACACCTGCACAGGATTGGTACATCCGAACATTACACCTGCGGGACAGGAACAGGTACAGGATGGCAACAACTGCCCAAGTTACACCAGGAACACAGAATCCCTCCATCAGTGCTCAGACTGTCCGCAATAGGCTGAGAGAAGCTGGACTGAGGACTTGTAGGCCTGTTGTAAGGCAGGTCCTCACCAGACATCACCGGCAACAACGTCACCTATGGGCACAAACCCACCGTCGCTGGACCAGACAGGACTGGCAAAAGTGCTCTTCACTGACAAGTTGCAGTTTTTTCTCACCAGGTGTGATGGTCGGATTTGCGTTTATCGTCAAAGGAATGGGCGTTACACCGAGGCCTGTACTCTGGAGCGGGATCGATTTGGAGGTAGAGGGTCTGTCTGTTATGGTGTGGGATGGTGTGTCACAGCATCATCGGGCTGAGCATGTTGTCTTTGCAGGCAATCTCAATGCTGTGCATTACAGGGAAGACATCCTCCTCCCTCATGTGGTACCCTTCCTGCAGGCTCATCCCGATATGACCCTCCAGCATGACAATGCCACCAGCCATACTGCTTGTTTTGTGCGTGATTTCCATGTCAGTGTTCTGCCATGGCCAGCGAAGAGACCAGATCTCAATCACATTGAGCATGTCTGAGACCTGTTGGATCGGAGGGTGAGGGCTAGGGCCATTCCCCCCAGAAATGTCAGGGAACTTGCAGGTGCCTTGGTGGAAGAGTGGAGTAACATCTCACAGCAAAAACTGGCAAATCTGGTGCAGTCCATGAGGAGGAGATGCACTGCAGTACATATTGCAGCTGGTGGCCACACCAGATACTGACGCTTACTTTTGATTTTGACCCCCTTTGTTCAGGGACATTATTCCATTTCTGTTAGTCACATGTCTGTGGAACTTGTTCAGTTTATGTCTCAGTTGTTGAATCATATGTTCATACAAATATTTACACATGTTAAGTTTGCCCAAATAAACACAGTTGACAGTGAGAGGACATTTATTTTTTGGTTGAGTTTATATACTGAATATGCATACATACTGTATATATTTGTGCACATACATGTACGTGTGACTGCTATAACAAACTGCCGTGGACTTCACTGCACACTTAACATGCAAAAGACACAAGAGAGTGGTGTTTTACATTTGTCACATCCATGTGTAGTTGGTGTGTATAAAAGCTAATCCTTTGATGGTTTGTGTATAGAGTTTTGATGCAAAATAGTTTTAAATTAAGTGTTTGGTTTTGCAAGAGATGTGTGACATTTTGCATGTTGTGTGTGTTTTGGGGTTTTGTGTGTGGAGTCTAGAGAAAAGGAGCCGCATTTTCATAAATCATGTGTAAGCAATTGTCAAAAACTGTATTAAAGAAAGAAATTACTCCTCAGCACCTCTGCCCAGTCATGTGAAATCCAGACTTGGGTCTCATGAATTTATTTAAATTGACTGATTTCCTTATATGAACTGGGGGGGCAGGGTAGCCTAGTGGTTAGATCATTGACCTAGTAACCACAAGGTTGCAAGGTCAAATCCCTGAGCTGACAAGGTACAAATCTGTCATTCTGCCCCTGAACAGGCAGCTAACCCACTGTTCCTAGGCCATCATGGAAAATAAGAAATTGTTCTTAACTGACTTGCCTGGTTAAATAAAGCCAACACTTTTGCATATTGCATTTATATTTTTGTTCAGTATACAATTTAAATGTGTTTATCTAACTTTCTTGTTTTCCAACAATAGTAAGCAGCATATTTATGTTCAGTGTTGATACTGCACTTTTCCCTTGCATTACCCATATAGTTGTTTAAGGTACTTAATATAAGTGCCTTATCACTTATCTACCTACAATATGCTTGGCTGGCTAGCAAAAAAACTTCAGAGACATTTTTCTGTTTCACTGTTGGCGTAGTAACTACATTTTGCCTTTGTATGGCAGTGTAGTGAACACAGCCCTGATTTGAGGAAACCTGAACGCTCAGTAATAAGGTGCCTTCAGAAAGTATTCATACCCCTTGACTTAATCCACATTTTGTTGTGTTGCAACCGGAATTCTATATGGATTAAATATATTTTTATTTCACACAATACCACATAATGACAAAGTGAAATCATGTTTTTAGAATTGTTTGGAAATGTATTGCAAATGAAATACAGAAATATCTCATTAACATACACATACATACAGTCCATTTTAAATTCAATCTGGATAACAACAAAATGTGGAGTAAGTCAAGGGGTATACATACTTTCTGATGGCCCTGTATGTCATTGCTATGCCCTGATAATCAGAGAGTAGACTATTATGCACAAACAATATTAATTGCCCCAATAGGCGCTGTTTCTGATCAGGGATCAGAGTTTTGCCAGACGTGACAATATTAATCAGAATTTTGTGGCTTTTGGTATTGTCACCAAATGCCCAAAACCTTGGGGGTATGGCTTTCCGTTCCTTTTGTTCCTCATGTTAAATTAGAACAGTGCAAACCAACATTTGTACATATTACAATATACAACTATTAACATTATTATCTAAATGTCATAAGTGGTATCTATCCCAACAATGGGATAGGCACTTAGGTATTTTCTACTCTTTTGTAAGCCTCGTTAAAATTACAATAGTGTCAGTGCTCAACCTTAATGTGGGTTGACAATACAACAGAACAGATTAACTGGACTGGCATTTACACTCACGGCTGGCTAAAAATAACTATCCTAAAGCCACGCCCCTATCAAGCCACACCTTCAGTCTACTGACCTGACCTGTGGGTGACCTAATTGGCTGTTTCAAACATAACCCAAACTGTGTTCTGTCCAATATTTACCCAGCATTTTTTAGAGTAGAGTGTGTGTGTGCTCCATGAGAAAAAAAGCTTGTTTAGCTCTCCACTTCTATATATATATATATATAAAATTTGTTCTTTTGAGACATATCTCTGATTATTGCTTGTGTAAAGTAGGCTATGTACATGAATCTCACCATCATATTTCTGGCTATTGGATATACCTACATGTTATGCAAAACCACTATCATTTCCCATGTTCTTTGCATATCTAGCATTTCCTTTCCTGAGGTCATTTATCATTGTCCTCTCCTGTTCCATTTCAGAGGTTATGGTACTGCTTTTGGTGGATGCCTGACCTGGGAAACACTTAGCTATGCTCGGTTTACACATCTACTGTATTGTGTGTATATACTGTATATACTGTATATATGGACGGTCTCTCTCTAAGTGATACTCATCTTGCTTTCCACTACTCTCATGGTCTTCATTTGTTTAGTTTGGCTTCTCATGCACGTCCCCCTCGTCTCCCCCCAACCCCTGATCACACTGCTTTAAACCCTCCGCCTACCGCAGTGAAATACCTCATTTACAATCATGAGTCCCCTGACTGATTAAAATATGCTGCTCATGCCCAGAGCCTGTCTGCTCGTCAAGACAAATATGTTCAGGACGTCTTGCTAACATATGGCTGCCCTGATTACAAACTAGTTTAGATAAACTAGTTTTGCAATAGCATTGAAGACATTTGGTTGTTTTACTTTTTTTTGATAGAACAGACACTGTGGTCCACAACAGGTCTGGGGTGAAGTTTCCCCTAGTTACAGTTCTAGGATCCTCTTCCTTCCCCCATTCCTTACCTTAACTATTAGTGGGGAAAATGCTTAACTGACCCAAGGCCAGTGTCTAAGGGCAACTTCACCCCCCTCCTCCACAACACAAGCTGGCTGGATTAAAGGTCAGCGACAGGATGTCAAAGGAAGTGACACAAATTGAGCATGCGCCTGTCGATACTCACAGTGGGAATCAAATGGTCTCAAAACCAATGCATGTTGCATAGGCTATACCTGTCAGGGGTGATATAGAGCCAGAACTGTACTGGTCTGCCTTTCATCTCTATTCATGTGCCAATGTCCTCATCCAAATCTAGACTGACGTGTAAAATCGTAAGATCCAGGGGTACGCTCAATGCCATCGGCGGTACCCAACTAAAAATGTGTTCTGTTTTTTTTTACGTTCAATTTATTTTTTCCAACTGGGCTATACATTTGGGTGAGTTTTTATTTTCTTCACCTGAGTAGCCTCATTTCAATGCCAAAAATAAAATTCAACCATCTAGTGTTCAGCGAAATAACAACACAATGTTAAATACAGGTAGATTAGTCAAATAATTAACATCTAATCACATTAACCGCTACTCTCTTGCGGGAATTACACTAAAAGTCTGTATGTAGCCAAACGTAGCTGCTGCTCATGTTGGTATCTGTACTGATGGCGCAAAAGCCATGACAGGAAGACATAGTGGAGTGGTTATGCGCATGCAAGCAGTTGTCGCTGATGCCACTCGGGTACACTGCAGCATCCACTGAGAGGTGCTTTGTGCCAGGGGAATGCCTGACAGCTTGAAATACGTTTTGGACACTACAGTGAAAATGGTTAACTTTGTTAAAGCAAGGCACCTGAATTCTTGTGTATTTTCTGCACTATGCAATGATATGAACAGCGTCCATGTAACGCTTTTACAACATACAGACAGACGTGTGCAGGTTATCAAGGGGGAAAGTATTGACACTTTTTTTTTAAATTGAGAAATTTTCTTCACTGACCATAATTTTCACTTGACTGACCGCTTGCATGATGACGAATTTCACACACGACCGGCCTATCTGGGTGATGTTTTTTCTCACCTGAATGATCTGAATCTAGGATTACAAGGATTCTCCGCAACTATAATCAATGTGACAAAATTGAGGCTATGATTAAGACGTTGGAGCTCTTCTCTGTCTGCAGGGGCAGTATTGAGTAGCTTGGAAGAAAGGTGCCCATATCAAACGGCCTGCTCCTCAGTCATAGCTGCTAATATTTGCATATTGTTATTAGTATTGGATAGAAAACATTCTGACATTTCTAAAACTGTTTGAATGATGTCTGTGAGTATAACAGAACTCATATTGGCAGGAAAGATCCTGAGTTGAAATCAAAACAGGAAGTCTGAAATCTGAGCTTGTATGTATTCACCAGAGTCCCCAATGAAATCCCCTTGAGATATGAATGATGTTATACTGCCTAGGGTTCCACTAGATGTCAACCATCAATAGAAATTATAAAGAGGCTTCCATGTTGTTGTGGGAGTAAATGAGAGCGGATGTCCATCAAGCAGCCATTTTGAGATCGCGCTTTTTCCTCATGGTAGGCACTTGCATTACATTGCTCACGAAGACAAGAAGGAATACTCCGGTTGGAAATTTATTGAGGCTATATGTTAAAAACATCCTAATGATTGATTCTGTACTTAGTTTGAAATGTTTCTTCGACCGGTAATATCACTTTTTGAAGTTTTTGTCTGATATAACGCTGACCAGAATTAGCTTTTGGATATGTATACCAAACGCGCTAACAAAAGAAGGTATTTGAACATAAATAATGGACATTTTCGAACAAAACAAACATTTATTGTGGACCTGGGATTCCTGGAGTGCTTTCTGATGTAGATCATCAAAGGTAAGGGAATATTTATCATGTAATTTCTTGTTAATGTTGACGCCATCTTTGCGGCGCTGGTGCTTTTACTTTTGAGCGCCATCTCAGATTATTGCATGCATTTTTTTCCGTAAAGTTTTTGAAATCTGACACAGCGGTTGCATTAAGGAGAGGTATATCTATAATTCCATGTGTATAACTTGTATTATCATCTACATTTATGATGAGTATTTCTGTTGAATGATGTGGCTATTCAAAATCGCTTGATGTTTTTGGAACTAGTGAATCTAACAAGCCAATGAAAACTCAGATTTTTTTTATATAAATATGAACTTTATCAAACAAAACTTGCATGTATTGTGTAACATGAAGTCCTATGAGTGTCATCTGATGAAGATAATTCAAGGTTAGTGATTAATTTGATCTTTATTTCTGGTTTTTGTGAATGCTATATTTTGCCGGAAAATGGCTGTGCTTATTGTGGTTTGGTGGAGACCTAACATAATCGTTTGTAGTGCTTTCACTGAAAAGCCTATTTGAAATCGAACACTTTGGTGGAATTAACAATGAGAATAGCTTTAAAATGATATAAGACACATGTATGTTTTAGGAATTGTAATTATGAGATTTCTGTGGTTTGAATTTGGCGCCCTCTATTTTCACTGGTAGTTGTCATATCGATCCCAGTATCGGGATTGCAGCCATAACAGGTTTTAACCAAGGACAACACACAAGTCTTTCCATCATTGTATGATTTTTTGTGTGCAAATGAACTCAGGTTTACGGACAATGTGAAATGTGATATAGCGAAGCACCTGAGTGAGTTGGGTGAGCAATTATGCAGGTACTTTCCCGAAATGGATGACAAAAACAACTGGATTCATTATCCCTTTCATGCCCTGCCTCCAGTCCACTTACCAATATCTGAACAAGAGAGCCTCATCGAAATTGCAACAAGCTGTTCGGTGAAAATTTCATTTAATCAGAAGCCACTGCCAGATTTCTGGATTTGGCTGAACTCAGAGTATCCTAAACTTGGCAAATCGGGCTGTTAAGACACTGATGCCCTTTGCAACCACGTACCTATGTGACAGTGGATTCTCAGCCCTTACTTACATGAAAACTAAATACAGGCACAGACTGTGTGGAAAATCATTTAAGACTGAGTCTCCAATACAACCCAACATTGCAGCGTTATGTGCATTACAATGATGGCAAAAAACAACATTTGAGAGTGCGCTGACCCTGGTGCTAGAGGGGGTACGCAGCTGGAGGTTGAATGTTTGAAAGGATACAGGACTATAAAAAGTGTGGGAACCACTGCTTCTAGGATGTCTGTGTTTTCTTGCTTTCTCTCTCAAGTCAAACTTTTTCTGTGCTACCTTGTTGTTCTGAGAGAGGAATAAGAGGAAGTGACAAAGTCAAGTCCCTTCAGTCAATTCGTAATTACCTTTGTTGAGTGAACCTATTCTCTATCTGCTTATGCTTTTGAATAGTCAAACCTGTCATCTTTTGTTCAGGATAGGGGGCAGTATTTCCCCTTTGGATGAATTGCGTGCCCATAGTGAACTGCATCAAAATCTGTCCTAAATTGCTAATATATGCATATTATTATTATTATTATTGGATAGAAAACACTCTGAAGCTTCTACAACTGTTTGAATTATGGCTGTGAGTATAACAGAACTCACAGGGCAGGCAATCTTCCAAACTAGTTTTGGAATCCTGAAAGTTGGGGCAACTTTGACGTCATCGCCCACTCCCTTCCCAACAAGTTATGGATCTGGAAACACTTCCTATGTCTTCCACGAGATGTCCTCATTCAGTAGAAAGTGCAATGGCGCATATGCTGTGAACTTTGACCTAATGGGAAGGAATTTACTTCAGTGTCGCAGAAGATTCATGTGCTTCAAAGCGCATATGCGTTTGGGGTGCTTCCTCTTTTCCAATCAGCCCGAGAGGAGCTAGGATTGTCCGGTTGGAATACCATTCGTTTTGTACGTTTATAATATCCTGAAGATTGATTCTGCACTTAATTTGACCAGTCTCGTCGACCTGTAATATGTAATTTTGAAATTTTGATGCAACATTATCCTTGACCAGAAGTAATTTTTGGGGCATTTGAGCTGAAAGTGGCAGCAAATGCTGCTACATAGACACTAGAATTGAACATTATGAAACAAAACGATTTATTGTTGAAGTAGGAATCCTTCCACTACATTCTGATCGAAGACCATCAAAGGTAAGGGGATATTTATGTTGTAATTTTGTATTTCTGTTGACTCCAACATAGCGGAGAAATATTGTTACGTCTGAGCGCCGTCTCAGATTATTGCAATATTTCGGCTTTTTCCGTAACGTAAAAAAAATAAGTGACACAGCGGTTGCATTAAGAACCAGTGTATCTTTTTAATTATATGTAGAACATGTATCTTTAGTCAAAGTTTATGATGAGTATTTCTGTTATCTGGCGTAGCTTTCTATAATTCCTCCGGGCATTTTTGAGTATTTTCTGAACATGGCGTCAATGTAAGCCGAGATTTATGGATATAAAATGCACATTATCGAACAAAACATAAATGTACAGTGTAACATGTCATATGACTGTCATCTGATGAAAATTTTCAAGAGGTTAGTCAATGATTTTTTTTAATCCTGCTTTTGTCATTTTATATTTTGTGGGACAAAATGGCTGCCTTTTGTCTTTGTTTTGGTGGTGGTCTAACATACCTTAAGGGAACATTTCGACATTTTCCGTATGGTTAGTGAGAAAGTCCATATTGCAAATGTACCGTCCCTTACTAGACGTCCGAAAACATTTTTAAAATTCGGGGACGGCGTCGGGCCGAGCGGCAGGGCCAGACCTACCGGGAAGTCATCAAATGAACTTTGTCGGACATTCGGTTTTCGTTTTATAAAATAATCAAATTTTGGTCATTTTTCCGCTATGCCGGAAAATCCCACAAGAGGGCATAAGCAATCATACTGCAATTTGCAAAACATCACGAATCACGACGGGCCATATCTCGAAAACTGAAAATATTTCGAAGCCGAAACTTGGTGAGCATAGGTTTGGCATAATGGGCAGTTGGCCCCGAACAAGATGGCGTCTAGACCTCAACGGTTTTTGAGTTATGGCCATTTTTCTGGGATTAAAGGTCCAAAATGAAAATAGAGAAATTATTTTTTCACTTCACGTCAAAGTCAAGGAGCCTCCGGTGTCAATAAAAAAAAAATCAGCCATTTATCTATTGTCATTTAAGAGAAATCTTACGATGACAGATATGTGATGTTCAAATATAGGTTTTTTTTTTCAACGGTTACAGATCCAGTTGCAGGGTGTTCATACGAATATTTTTAAAGTGTGCTGCGGAGCTCTGTGAGATTTCTGTGATTTTCTATGATTTTCTGAAATAACACACACTCACTAAACCCTCCGTAAATAACTCAGTTCTTAACGTAAAGACTTAAAACTCAGGATTCTGTAAAGGCATACCCCAATGAGGATATGAGTTTATTTATAGCTTCCTGTGCCAACAGGAAGTGCCTTAAATGGTGTCATAGTGGCTGTATCCAAGGGTTAAAAAGGTCAGATCTTTTCAAAACTTCATATGTGATTAGGCAACCCTCCTGAACTGTAAAATCAGTCATTTCTCCCAACAGATGTCAAAGAAAAGCTCTCACACACACACACAGCAAGGATGGAGTGACAAAGTGCGGTGTTTAAAGACACAGAGAGCAGGCAATGGCATAAACATAATCCCAAGGCCGTGCCGAGTTCAACGAGATATCCCGCTTGACCGTAGCTCGCTCGGTCTAAGCGCAGCGACCATGAGAAAAGTAGGCCCAATATGAAGCCTGTACCAGAACGTCATTTGATTTCGGGTGACAGCGGCGGAGCCGTTAGGTTTAGAAGCACAATTCAAACACAGGACTGTTCCTAAGGTCCTCCCGATCTGTGCAAGCCTAACCTTGACCGTGTGACATTAACCCTTCACGGTTAAAAGAAGGTGTTTACATAAAAACAGTTTGCATTGACTTCTCTCCCCATAGGAATACATTGCCTGCTCCACTAAATTCAACCTGGAGCCTATATGGGTTATGAATGCCTTATGAACCTGTCTTCGGTACCAGTCCATCAGGCCACTATAAGGTCTACCTGTGTCGATTCTAGGCTTCCTGGGCCAACCGGAAGTGCTTAAAATCACCCTAAAAGTGTATATCCATACACTGCCTGCAATTTGATGGACATAGTGCATTGAACCCTGTGTAAATCAGTCAATTCTTAATGTAAAGACTTAAAACTCAGTATTCTGTAAAAGCATAGCCCAATGAGGATGTGTGTTGAGTTATAGCTTCCTGTATCAACCGGAAGTGCCATAATTGGTGTCTCAGGGGCTGTTTGGAAGGGTTAAAAAAATCAGATCTGTCCAAAACTTCATATGTGTGATTAGGCAACACCCATGAACTGTAAATCAGTCATTTCTCCCATAAAAATTCAAAGGAAAACTAAATCACACAGATACACAACTTGGATGGAGGGACGTATTGGGGTGCGTAGAGGCTGACACTGCCTCCAATAGTTAGCTTTGTTCGAGCTACAAAAGAACCGTCAGACCTAGAGTTCCGAAACTTTAGAAACCTGTTCTAGACCTCAGGTCGATAGTGCGTGGTGAGTTAGGTGGCTCTAGAAGGTTCTCGGACCGAGAAACAGCCTCGTACATTTGCAATGACTTCAATTCATTTTGACCATTACTAAAATGGCGACATTTAGAAAAGTCTCAGAGACACAAGACTAGGTGCATTGAAACTGGCTCGGCCCATAGACACGGACCCCAACGTTTCTGTCCGATAGCTCATTCAAGGACCCCATAGCAAGGCATGGAAAAAAGTGGATTTTCAGCACCAATTAGGGTTTTACTCGGACACCAAATGACCTATCGAGCCGAAACTCAGGATTCGGGGTCGCCTCACATAGGACTACACATAATGTCCGAACTGGACCCGCAGCTAGAAAGTAACTATGTGTTTTATGTTTTTTTTATGGTTTGAACCGAAGGCGTTGTGAATTTTGGGCCAGCTCTGAAGTATGTGATACTTGGCTCCTAAACGAGTTGGGAAAATTGGGTTTGGTGTCAGTTTGTATCAGTTTGGTGTCAGAATGATATCAAATTGACTGATGGACGGTGACTTGCAGGTGACTCTTGTCCATTTGCAATACGTCATTTGTCCCCCACAAAACATATGCCTTATGCACAAGTAAGGCATATGTTTAAGCGGTGAGGTACCATCACACCCCTAATCAGCTACAATCCCAGACACTACAAACCCCAATACGAAAACACAATACATAATAACCCCATGTCACACCCTGGTCTGACTAACTAATAAACTAAAACACAAAATACTAAGACCAAGGCGTGACAGAACCCCCCCCCCTAAGGTGCGGACTCCCGAACGCACCTCAAAACCATAGGGAGGGTCCGGGTGGGCGTCTGTCCATGGTGGCGGTTCCGGCTCCGGACGTGGACCCCACTTCATAAATGTCATTGTTCCTCCCCTTCGCGTCCATGGATAATCCACCCTAACCGCCGACCATGGCCCAATAGTCCTCACCCAGAACCCAACATAACAGAGGAGCAGCTCGGGACTGAGGGGCAGCTCGGGACTGAGGCAGCTCGGGACTGAGGGGCAGCTCGGGACTGAGGGGCAGCTCGGGACTGAGGGGCAGCTCAGCACTGAGAGGCAGCCCAGCACTGAGAAAAAGCCCAGTACTGAGAAAAAGCCCAGTACTGAGAAAAAGCCCAGCCAGGCAGTTGAATCCGGCAGATCCTGGCTGACTGGCGGACCCTGGCTGACTGGCGGATCCTGGCTGACTGGCGGATCCTGGCTGACTGGCGGATCCTGGCTGACTGGCGGATCCTGGCGACTGGCGGATCCTGGCCGACTGGCGGATCCTGACCGACTGGCGGATCCTGGCTGACTGGTAGATCCTGGTCGACTGGCGGATCCTGGCTGACTAGCAGATCTGGCAGATCCTGGCTGACTGGCGGATCCTGGCTGACTAGCAGATCTGGAAGAGTCTGGTTGACTGGCAGATCTGGAAGAGTCTGGTTGACTGGCAGATCTGGAAGAGTCTGGTTGACTGGCAGATCTGGAAGAGTCTGGTTGACTGGCAGATCTGGAAGAGTCTGGCTGACTGGCAGATCTGGAAGAGTCTGGCTGACTGGCAGATCTGGAAGAGTCTGGTTGACTGGCAGATCTGGAAGAGTCTGGCTGACTGGAAGAGTCTGGCTGACTGGCAGATCTGGAAGAGTCTGGCTGTCTGGCGGATCTGTAAGAGTCTGGCTGACTGGCAGATCTGGAAGAGTCTGGTTGACTGGCAGATCTGGAAGAGTCTGGCTGACTGGAAGAGTCTGGCTGACTGTCAGATCTGGAAGAGTCTGGCTGTCTGGCGGATCTGAAAGAGTCTGGCTGACTGGCAGATCTGGAAGAGTCTGGTTGCCTGGCAGATCTGGAAGAGTCTGGCTGACTGGAAGAGTCTGGCTGACTGGCAGATCTGGAAGAGTCTGGCTGTCTGGCGGATCTGAAAGAGTCTGGCTGACTGGCAGATCTGGAAGAGTCTGGTTGACTGGCAGATCTGGAAGAGTCTGGCTGACTGGAAGAGTCTGGCTGACTGGCAGATCTGGAAGAGTCTGGCTGTCTGGCGGATCTGAAAGAGTCTGGCTGACTGGCAGATCTGGAAGAGTCTGGCTGACTGGCAGATCTGGAAGAGTCTGGCTGACTGGCAGATCTGGCTGCTTCATGCTGACTGACGGCTCTAGCTGCTCCATGCTGACTGGCGGCTCTGGCTGCTCCATACTGACTGACAGCTCTGGCGGCTTCATAGAGACTGGCAGCTCCTTGCAGACTGGCAGCTCTATGCAGACTGGCAACTCCATGCAGACTGGCAGCTCTTTGCAGACTGACAGCTCTGGCTGCTCCATGCAGACTAGCTGCTCCATGCAGACTAGCAGCTCAGGCTGCTCTATGCAAACTGACAGCTCTGGCTGCTCAATGTAGACTGGCAGCTCAGGCTGCTCTATACAGACAGGAGGCTCCGGCAGCGCTGTAGAGGAGGAAGGCTCTAGAACCGCTGAACAGACGGGAGACTCCGACAGCGCAGGAGAGGGAGAAAGCGCTGGCTGCGCTGAACAGGCCAGGCGCACTGTAGGCCTGATGCGTGGTGCTGGCACTGGTGGTATTTGGCCGAGGACACGCACAGGAAGCCTAGTGCGGGGAGCTGCTACTGGAGGGCTGGGGTGTGGAGGTGGTTCTGGATAGACCGGACCGTGCAGGCGCACTGGAGCTCTTGAGCACCGAGCCTGCCCAACCTTACCTAGTTGAATACTCTCGGTTGCCCTGCCAGTGCTGTGAGGAGAAATAGCCCGCACTGGGCTATGTAGGCGAACCGGAGACACCGAGCGCAAGGCTGGTGCCATGTAAACCGGCCCAAGGAGACGCACTGGAGACCGGATGCGTAGAGCCGGCTTCATGGCATTAGGCTCCACGCTCAATCTAGCCCGGCCGATACGCGGAGCTGAAATATACCGCACCGGGCTATGCACCCGCACTGGGGACACCGTGCGCACCACTGCATAACACGGTACCTGCCCGGTCTCTCTAGCCCTCCGGTAAGCACAGGGAGATTGCGCAGGTCTCCTACCTGACGCAGCCATACTCCCTGATAGCCCCCCCCAAAAAAATTGTTGGGGCTGCTTTTCGGGTTTCGCTCTGCGCCGCCGTGACTTTCTTTTCAACTCCATTCTTCTATAGCCCTCTTCGCACTGCTCCAGTGAATCCCAGGCGGGCTCCGACACTCTCTCTGGGTCGGCCGCCCACCTATCTATTTCTTCCCACGTCGTTATATCCCATGTCCATTCTCTGAATAACAGGCAACAGCCGCAGCAGGAGCAGGTTAACAAGACTTTCTGGACTTGGGAGGAAATCCTCGATTGGAGAGGACCCTGGGCTAAACCAGAGGAGTGTAGCCGCCCCAAGGTGCAGCGAGAGAAGGAATGGACATGGGAGGACGAACTGGACGGTAAAGGACCCTGGGATCAGCCTGGAGAATATCGCCGTCCCAAAGAAGAACTGGAGGCGGTGAGAGCTGAGAGGCGCCGGTATGAGGAAGCAGCGCTGTGACGCGGATGGAAGCCCGAGAGTCAGGGGGGGGGGGGGCTCAGGGAGAGTGTGGCAGAGTCTGGAGTCAGACCTGAGCCAACTCTCCCTGTTTATCGTGAGGAGCCAAGGAGGAGACCAGAACCAGAGCTGGTGTTGGAGGTGAGCGAAGCAGAGACTCTGGGGAAATTGGAGGAGAGAGTAATGAGGGAGTTGCTGTGTTGGTGCTTTAACGTCTCTGGCCCACCCGACATGCTAGCGTCCCACCTTGCCAACAATAAATGCAAATGCGCTACCCAAATGCTAATAGCACTCGTTAAAACTCAAACGTTCATTAAAACTCACATGCAGGGTACTCAATTCAAGCTACACTCGTTGTGAATCTAGCCAACGAGTCAGATTTGTAAAATGCTTTTCGGCGAAAGCATGAGAAGTTATCTGATAGCATGCAACACCCCGAAATACCAGAAGGGAACGTAAACAAAAGAATTAGTGTAGCCGGCGCTACACAAAAAGCAGAAATAAAAAATATAACATTCATTACCTTTGACGAGCTTCTTTGTTGGCACTCCTATATGTCCCATAAACATCACAATTGGGTCTTTTTTTTTTATTAAATCGGTCCTTGTATACCCAAAATGTCCATTTATGAAGACCATCAGATCCAGGAAAAACACCGTTTTTAAACGCAACGTTATTTTTTTAAATTACAAATGTTGCCTATAAACTTTGACAAAACACTTCAAACTACTTCTGTATTAGGTATTAGTAAACGTTAATAAACTATCAAATTGATCACTGAGCGATCTGTATTCAATAGGCACAAGTTTGGAAAACGTAGCCCACTTTTCCGGTTGCATTTTTCACAGCTGTGGACCTGAAGACCGGATGTGGCTATTACTCAGATGACCAAGTTGCATCGAAATCACAACACTGGCGACATCGTGTGGAAGCTGTAGGAACTGTAATCCCATCCTTAAGTATTTTACCTTCCAATAGACAATACATAGACTGGCGGATTGATTTTTTCTCAGTCGATTTTGTGATCAGGTTTCCTTGCGATTTTGACCACGGAACTCGTTCTGTTATAGTCACAGACACCATTGAACCAGTTCTAGAAACTTCAGAGTGTTTTCTTTGCACACATAATAATCATATGCATATACTATATTCCTGGCATGAGTAGCAGGATGTTGAAATGTTGCGCGATTTTTAACAGAATGTTGAAAAAAGTAGCCCGATCCCAGCATGATATTCGCCCGACGGAGCGTGTCGGGGTTGTGATGGCACCTGGGTCAGCGCTCCATACTCGTCCTGAGGTGCGTGTTAGTCGGCTGGTTAAGATGGTGCCAGCCTCACGCACCAGGCCTCCTGTGCACATCCTAGCCTTACACGTCCTGTGCCAGCACTGCTCTCAAGATCTCCAGTACGCCTTCACGTTCTAGCCCATCCTGTGCCACCTTCACACACCAGCCCTCCGGTGGCAGCTCCCCGCACCAGGCTTCCTGTGCGTGTCCTCGGCCCAGTACCACCAGTGCCAGCACCACGCATCAGGCCTACAGTGTGCCTCGCCTCTCCAGCGCTGCCGGAGTCTCCCGCCTATTCAGCGCTGCCCGAGCCTTCCTCCTCTACAGCGCTGCTGGACTCTCCCGCCTGTTCAGCGCTGCCCGAGCCTTCCTCCTCTCCTGCGCTGTCGGAGCCTATCGCCTCTCCAGCGCAGCTGGAGTCTCCCGCCTGTTCAGCGCAGCCAGAGCCTTCCTACTCTACAGCGCTGCTGGAGTCTCCCGCCTGTTTAGCGCAGCCAGAGACTTCCTCCTCTCCTGCGCTGCCGGAGTCTCCCGCCTGTTCAGCGCTGCCAGAGCCTTCCTCCTCTATAGCGCTGCTGGAGTCTCCTGCCTGTTTAGCGCAGCCAGAGCCTTCCTCCTCTATAGCGCTGCTGGAGTCTCCTGCCTGTTCAGCGCAGCCAGAGCTGCCAGCCTGCATGGAGCAGCCAGAGCTGTCAGCCTGCATGGAGCAGCCAGAGCTGTTAGCCTGCATGGAGCAGCCAGAGCTGCCAGCCTGCATGGAGCAGCCAGAGCTGCCAGCCTGCATGGAGCAGCCAGAGCTGTCAGCCTGCATGGAGCAGCCAGAGCTGTCAGTCTGCATGGAGCAGCCAGAGCTGTCAGTCTGCATGGAGCAGCCAGAGCTGTCAGTCTGCATGGAGCAGCCAGAGCTGTCAGTCTGCATGGAGCAGCCAGAGCTGCCAGTCTACATGGAGCTGCCAGTCTGCATGGAGCTGCCAGTCTGCATGGAGCTGCCAGTCTGCAAGGAGCTGCCAGTCTGCAAGGAGCTGCCAGTCTGCAAGGAGCTGCCAGTCTACAAGGAGCTGCCAGAGCTGCCAGTCTGCATGGAGCAGTCAGAGCTGCCAGTCTGCAAGAAGCCGCCACAGCTGCCAATCTGCATGGAGCAGCCAGAGCTGCCAGTCAGCATGGAGCAGCCAGAGCTGCCAGTCAGCATGAAGCAGCCAGAGCTGCCAGTCAGCATGGAGCAGCCAGAGCCGTCAGTGCGACAGGGTCCGCCAGTCAGCCAGACTCTTCCAGATCCGCCTGTCAACCAGACTCTTCCAGATCTGCCAGTGAGCCAGACTCTTCCAGATCTGCCAGTCAGCCAGACTCTTCCAGATCTGCCAGTCAGCCAGGCCCTTCCAGATCTGCCAGTCAGCCAGACTCTTCCAGATCTGCCAGTCAGCCAGACTCTTCCAGATCTGTCAGTCAACCAGACTCTTCCAGATCCGCCAGTCAGCCAGGATCTGCCAGAACCTCCAGCCAGCCAGGATCTGCCGATTCCAACTACCTGGCTGAGCTTTCTCTCAGTGCTGAGCTTTCTCTCAGTGCTGAGCTGCCCCTCAGTCCCGAGCTGCCTCAGTCTAATGGGGTTCTGGGTGAGGACTACTAGGCCATGGTTGGCTGCGAGGGTGGACTATCCTAGGACGCGAGGAGGGGGGACTAAGCCATTTATAGAGTGGGGTCCACGTCCCGGAGCCGGAGCCGCCACCATGGACAGTATAGTTTTTTCACGTTTCCGTCTGTTGTTTTTGTACATTTCAGTTATTTCATGTCTAGTCTATTTTCATCATTAAACATGAGTAACCACCACGCTGCATTTTGGTCCGCTCCTCCTTCAACAGAAGAATGCCGTTACATACTGTACCGTAACTTCATGATAATTTAAGTACTATGCGTTATTTAATAAAATGGATGATGTGTTTGTAATTAAGACCATTTCAAGCAGTTTGATAATGAGGGGATCATTGATGGTGCAGTTGCATTCTATGACAACAAAAATAAATAGAAAATACGAATATGTGGCAATTCTGCAGAGAGAGGGTTGTACGATCTCCCGGTTTTGTTGATCACATTTTCAACCCCAAATTCGCCAATATAGGCCTGCTAAACCTCTCAGCCTTCCCACTGACGATAATTCAATGGGATCCTTAAATAATAAAGTTCTTCAATCAATAAACTATTAGTACACAGCAGAGGGACCTTCATTATTAAGTCATTTAGAAAACACAAATTCCCAGCGGTGGGATTTCAAGGGCTCCACTAAATGTAATTAATGAATTGACCCACAAAGATCATCATGATAAGCCATTCACCTTAAGTTGAAAGAGAATTAAATTAGCTTAAAAGGAGAGTTGGCTCAGTTCCACAGAGTGAACTTCCCAGTATTTCAAAGACCTTTTAGGGGTCCTTTTTGTGAGGGGTTGTGGGAAAAGGAGAGATGCAGTTTGATGTAATCACAGGGCTGAATCCAGAATTGGCATACACTTGCATGGCTCAAACATCCATACTCATCATATTTGTCTGCAACAGGATTTGCACAGAAGATATTTTGTGTGTGTGTGTGTGTGTGTGTGTGTGTGTGTGTGTGTGTGTGTGTGTGTGTGTGTGTGTGTGTGTGTGTGTGTGTGTGTGTGTGTGTGTGTGTGTGTGTGTGTGTGTGTGTGTGTGTGTGTATCAGTGGAGGATGCTGAGAGGAGGATGGCTCATAATAATGGCTGGAATGAAGTCAATGGAATGGCATCAAACACATCAAAGATGTAGTTTCCATGTGGTTGATACTACTCCACTGACTTCATTCCAGACACTATTCTCCTCCTCAGCCTTCCCCTCCTCAGCAGCCTCAACTGACGTTTGTGTGTGTGTGTGTGTGTGTGTGTGTGTGTGTGTGTGTGTGTGTGTGTGTGTGTGTGTGTGTGTGTGTGTGTGTGTGTGTGTGTGTGTGTGTGTGTGTGTGTGTGTGTGTGTGTGTGTGTGTGTGTGTGTAGTCAAGATCCGGCCTGAATAGCACATGCCTATATCAGGGTGACAGGTTGCAAGCTGAAAGCAGATGTAATTTCTCTTTTGACCTCTGCAACACTACAGTACATTGCTATCACATGCAATCCCTTACTATCTCTAGCCTCTGACACTGGCCCTGGATCTAACACTTGCCTTGTGTGACTCCACTTCATTGCCCGCTTAGTACCTCCTGACAGGGCCATGAATGATATGTAAACCCTGCCTCAAAAATAACACCCTATCCCCTATATGGTGCACAACATTTAAACAGGGCCGATAAGGCTCAGGCATTGCACCGAAAAAAATGGGTTGCCAATTGGAATACAGACGTAGCCCCATGGAAGGTATGACTTGACTCTTTTCTCCACATCCATTCATGATGCATACACAGTTGTATTCAGCTTGGTCGCAGAGTCATAGGCTTTGTTGACTCTTTGTGTCCATTGAGAAAGCAGCAACTAGCTGACCGAGTTAGTCTCTTAGGGACTGTACACATTACATTTGTGATCGGAATTTTAACCCACACAGTGTTAAATTGAGCACTTTCTTTGTAATTATATGGAGCTTTGCTTCAACTCCTGTGCAGTTATTTGTTTTTTTATGTATTCATTTTTACATTGTTAAACCTTATCCAATATTTCTTCCCGGTTGTATTTAATATCAGAGACGTCAATTTACCAGCACTACGACTTTCCGAAAGCGGATCCTTTGTCTGCACCTCCAGGGCATTTAAACTGATTCCAGAGGCCGACCCAAAACAACGCCGTCGGAGGAGAGGTTGCCTCTAGTGAGGCATCGGATGTGTGCACACCACCCATCGCTTCCCGTGTATATTACTCGCTAGTGTGCGGTCCCTAGTTAACTTAGAGATTGGGCAACTTTTTTCAACATTCTGTTAAAAATCGCACAACATTTCAACGTTCTGCTACTCATGCCAGGAATATAGTATATGCATATGATTAGTACGTGTGCATAGATAACACTCTGAAGTTTCTAGAACTGGTTCAATGGTGTCTGTGACTATAACAGAATGAGTTCCGTGGTCAAAATCGCCAGAAAACCTGGTCACTAAATTGACAGAGAAAAAATCAATCCGCCAGTCCATGTATTGTCTATTGGAAGGAAAAATACTTAAGGCTGAGTATACAGTTCCTATAGCTTCCACACGATGTCGCCAGTGTTGTGATTTCGATTCAACTAAATCGTTGGTCATCTGAGTTAGCCACATCCGGTTGTCAAGTCCACAGCTGTAAACAATGGAACCGGAAAAGTTGGCTACGTTTCCCAAACTTGTGCCTATTGAATACAGATCGCTCCGTGATCAATTTGATTGTTTATTAACGTTTAGTAATACCTAAAGTTGGATTACAGAAGTAGTTTGAAGTGTTTTGTCAAAGTTTATAGGCAACTTTTTTAATTTAAAAAAATAATGTCGCGTTTAAAACATTTGTTTTTCCTGGATCTGACGGTCTTCATAAATGGACATTTTGGGTACACAAGGACCGATTTAATCGAAAAAAAGACCCAATTGTGATGTTTATGGGACATATAGGAGTGCCAACAAAGAATCTCGTCAAAGGTAATGAATGTTTTATATTTTATTTCTTCGTTTTGTGTAGCGCCGGCTACGCTAATTCCTTTGTTTACGTCCCCTTCTGGTATTTTGGGGTGTTGCCTGCTATCAGATAATAGTTTCTCATGCTTTCGCCGAAAAGCATTTTACAAATCTGACTCGTTGGCTAGATTCACAACGAGTGTAGCTTGAATTGAGTACCCTGCATGTGAATTTTAATTAACGTTTGAGTTTTAACGAGTGCTATTAGCATTTGGTGTAGCCAATTTGCATTTATTGTTGGCAGGGGGGGGTGCGGTTGTGTCCCGGGTGGGCCAGAGAGGTTAACAAAGTAAATGAAATTAGGGCAAGAGTTGCTCCAGCCTTGTCCTCGTCAACACTCACACCTGTGTAAACGAGAGAATCACTGACATGTCAGCTGGTGTTTTTGTGGCAGGGCTGAAATGCAGTGGAAATGTTTTTTGGGAATTCAGTTCATTTGCATGGCAAAGAGGGACTTTGCAATTAATTGCAATTCATCTGATCACTCTTCATATCATTCTGGAGTATATGCAAATTATCATCATATAAACTGAGGCAGCAGACCTGTGAAAATTAATATTTGTGTCATTCTCAACGTTTGGCAACGACTGTACAATGTCTATCGACATGTCTGTAGATGTCACAGACATGTCACAGTGTCATCATGAACATTCTATTGTCGTCCAACATCAAACTTGTGGTTATGAGAAGGTATAAACTTAAAAACGACAGGATGCATGACATCAGCTGCCTGGTGGTCCAAAATAGAGCAATTTTTGATCTTGGACACTGTCTCGTTGGCCTATATATCCTAATTTGACTTTGGTGCAGATCTTGTTGTTCTTCACATTAACGTCTTGTAACGGCAGATTTCCTCCTCTTCGTCTGAGGTGTAGCAGGGATCGGACCAAAACCTAGCGTGGTAAGTGTCCATATCGTTTATATTATAAAACATAATGTGAACAATAATGAAAACCAAACCGAAACAGTCCCGTGTGGTGACAAACACAGACACGGAAACAAACACCCACAAACCAACAGTGAAAACCAGGCTACCCAAATATGCTTCTCAATCAGGGACAATGATAAAACAGCTGCCTCTGATTGAGAACCATATCAGGACAAACACAGAAATAGAAAAACATAGAAACACAAAACAGACTGCCCACCCCAACTCACGCCCTGTCCATACTAAATAAAGACAAAACAAAAGAAATAAAGGTCAGAACGTGACACGTTCTGTACACACAAATAAAAATAAAGTTTAATTGTCACACAAGATACAGAAGGTGTAAATGCTACAATGAAATGGTTACCTGCATAGCAGAGTTTTAGTTTAGCTAGAAAGCTAAACAATGAACCATAATCCCAACTCATAATGTTATTACACTTCATGAATTTGCAAGTAACTAACCAACTAGGTTCAATGTTAGCTAGCTAACATTAGGCTATAACTAGCAGTGCAAATTGCTCTGATATATGAATATTACTATACAGATCATACACGTAACATTAGCTAGTGAGCCAGCCAGCTAACATTAGCTAACTGTACACTTTAACTCACAATAAAAATGACTTCCTGACAAAATTGAGAAATGTATAATATCTGAATACATGGATGAACGCTTCTCAATCTCTGTCAAGGATTCCATGGTTGCCTTAGTTGGAAGATGTAATCCAGAGATAGGTGTTCTCTCTTTTCGACTCCGCATATTTGCAATAAAATGCCAGAATTTTCTCCATCTCCTTGGCTTCCATACTCTGCTTCCACCAGATATTCCACTGATTTCAAAACTCGGTCCTCCAGAAAGTGGAGAGCACTTTTGTAGTATCTTTAACCTGTTAAAAAAAACAGAATTAGAAAGAACTAACTACACATAATGAGCAGCTCATGTTATAGACTGAAGCGTGCTACACGGCAGACCAATCCCAACTCATCTCTCGGCATGTCCAGCGCATCCATTAACTCAGCTAGTCCTGGCTAGCGGGAAGGATCCTGTCTTTTTACGTGGCTAAACCAACTAGGCTTGTAATTTAACAATTGTATTCGGATTTACAGATGGCATACGTTAATTTGTTTTTAACGACCTTTCCACAGGTGCATGTTCATTAATTGTTTATGGTTCATTGAACATGCATGGGAAACAGTGTTTAAACCCATTACAATGAAGATCTTGGAAGTTATTTGGATTTTTATGAATTACCTTTGAAAGACTGTCCTGAAAAAGGGACGTTTATTGTTTTGCTGAGTTTAATACTCCTATTTGAATCCAGCTAGAGTTAAGACAGCCAACGATTGGAAAATGGAATCAACTACAATCTGCAATTAAAATGACGTATTCTTCAATAAGGTTTAACAGCTGTTGGCATCCAATACATTTTGCTTTTCTGGATTATAACTCTTATTCTTTGCTTGAGAAAAGATAAATAAAAAATTAATAAATCAACAAATACCTGACCATCTACCAGGCCTTCGCTAATCCGATCCTCGGGGGCCTGATTGGTGTCACACTTTTGCCCCAGCCCCAGCTAGCACACCCGAGCTCCAATAATCAACTAATCATGATCTTCAGTTAAAAATGCAATTAGTTTAAATCAGGTATATTTTCTAGGGATTGGGTAAAAGTGTTACACCAATAAGGCCCCTGAGGACTGGAATTGCCCAGGCCTGGTTAGATGGCAGGGAATTTGTTTATTTTATTGCATGCCTTACTCATGTCGGCCATGGAGAACGAGAGCCCATTGTCCTTGGGAGCGGGCCACGTCGGTGGCACTGTGTTATCCTCAAAGTGGGGCGAAGAAGGTGTTTAGCTTGTCCGGGACCAAAGACGTCTGTGTCCGCGATGTGGCTGGTTTTCCCTTTGTAATCTGTGATTGTCTGTAGCCGTTGAATTGCGAATCCACTTTGTCTCTGTACTGATGTTTTGCCAGTTTGATTGCCTTACGGAGGGAATAACTACACTGCCTCAGTGCTAACAGTATAACTTGGGTTCATAGGCTCATGATTACTGCATACAATAGCTGTAGGATCAATAGCGGTATAGCGTATCTCTCAAATACGTCACAATGCTGCAGACACCTTGGGGAAACGACAGAAAGGGCAGGCTCATTCCTCTCGCATTCACAGCCATATAAGAGGACAATGGAAAACGGAGCCTCAAAAATCCTGCTGGTTTCCTGGTTGCCGTTTCATCTTGGTTTTGCCTGTAGCTCCCGTTCTAGGGCACCCACAGACAATATCTTTGCAGTTCTGGAAAATTCAGAGTGTTTTCTTTCCAAAGCTATCAATTATATGCATAGTCGAGCATCTTTTTGTGACAAAATATCTTGTTTAAAACGGGAACATTTTTCATCCAAAAATGAAATTGCGCCCCCAGAGTTTCAAGAGGTTAAGTTACCTACATTGTGTCTGCCAACACCTCTAGGAAAATGTACATTTGATGCAGCATTATGACGACTCATTGTCACAATGGTATGGATTGACTGAGCTAGTCTTGTGTCATTGATAAGTCATTGTTTCAACACAGCCTTGCAATGTGTGGACAGAGTCCAGGAGCCAATATGATTTGATATTGATAGTCAGTCTAACACATGCCAATGGAAAAGAGCATAATTCAGAATTGTAATATTGTTTGATGAACCGGGGACATAAATGTCAGATCATAACCATCAGCTATAAGACACTGATTCTTTCTCTAGCAGCAATTTAGTTAGTGAATCTGACAGATTTGACATTAATAGTGTCATCATATACTGAAGTGAATGTCTGTCTAAGACAGGCCTGGGAAAAGGCGGGCGTGGGGACCGTATGTGGTCCACGACCGGATTCAATACGGCCAGCTCAATCATGCTCAGATCAAATAAAGAATTTGTGATGGTAAAGTTTTGAAAAAGCCCAATGAATACTCACCTTTTGTGTAATCCCACCGCTTGTGGGACATTTATTTTGAAGGCACGTATAAATAACACCTGCACTAGTACAGACAGTGACTGACATGCTGAAACACACATGTCATAATTACAAATAGCAGCCAGCTAGAAATTCTGCAAAAAAAAGTTTTTCGAAGAAAAGATAAGTAGACAATGAATGTAGGGTGTTCCAGCAAGTAGACATCTAAATATTTATTTATTGAGGTATCAGGGAAAGCTGTGTGCTTAGTGTTCAAAGAGAGCATTGCTGTCTTGAAAGACTACAACTTCTCCTGACATTTCCAGACGAAGCATGCAGAGAAATATAGGAATATGTCTTCTGAGCAGAGGGCAAGTGCATCGAAATAGTTGTTTTCTCAGTTGCAAAAGCACCAAGGACTTTTCACAAAAATCATTACAGCATTTTTAATTGACTCTGCAGCAATACTTTACACTGACAAGAAAGAGCTGTTTAAAAATGTTTCCTTGTCAAGACGAACAGTGACACAGTGTGTTGAGGACACCGCAGAGAATATGGAACAACAGTTGAAGGACAAGGTAAAGGATTTCACCTATTTCTCCTGGAAAAAATGTCTGTTCCCTATCAGATGGCCAGCGGGAAAAGTACAGATCACAGCTGTGTGCTTTGAACTGAGTTCTCTCATCGTCTGGAGGATTTCAAAGTGTTGGAAAATGACATGCTGTTGGTTTCCTCTCCTTTCACCTTCAATATGGATAACGCTCCCACTGACCTGCAACACTGAAGCATGCATGAGACCACCAGCTGCTCTGGACGACTGTGTGATAATGCCCTCGGTAGCCGATGTGATGAAGACCTTTAAACAGGCCGCAGGGCCAGATGGATTACCCGGACGTGTATTCAAAGCATGCACGGACCAACTGGCAAGTGTCTTCACTGACATTTTCAACCTCTCCCTGTCAACCTCTCTGTAATACCTACATGTTTCAAGCAGACCCCCATAGTCTCTGTGCCCAAGGAAGCAAAGGTAACCTGTCTAAATGATTACCGCTATGTAGCACTCACATGGGTCGCCATAAAGTGCTTTGAAAGGCTGGTCATGGCTCACATCAACAGCATCCTCCCAGATACACTAGACCCACTCCAATTCGCATACCGGCCCAACGTATCCACAGATGATGCAAGCTCAATCGCACTCCACACTGCCCTTTCCCACCTGGACAAAAGGAACACCTATGTTGCTGTTCATTGACTACAGCTCAGCATTCAGTACATCACTGGGGCCAAGCTTCCTGCCATCCAGGACCTATATAGTAGGCAGTGTCAGAGGAAAGCCCCAAAAGTTGTCAGAGACTCCAGACACCCAAGTCATAGACTGTTGGCAAGCGGTACTGGAGCGCCAAGTCTAGGACCAAAAGGCTCCTTAATAGCTTCTACCCCTAAGCCATAAGACTGCTGAACTATTACTCAAATGACCACTGGACTATTTACATTGACACCCCCCCCTCCTTACCTCCCTCCCTCCCTCCATTTGTTTTGTACACTGCTACTACTCGCTATTTATTATCTAAGCATAGTCATCTCACCCCTACCTACATGTACAAATTACCTCGACTAACCTGGTCCACTGCACATTGACTCGGTACCGGTACCCTCTGTATATACTGTAGCCTCATTATTGTAATTTTGTGTTACTTTTTATAATTTTTTACTTTAGTTTATTTGGTCAATATTTTCTTAACTCTTCTTGAACTGCACAGTTTGTTAAAACTGCACAGTTTGTTAAAAGGGCTTGTAAGTAAGCATCTGTCCTTGGTGCTGAATGCATGTGTAGGTCATTGCATGTTTGAAAATACCTATCAAGAGGAGAACAAGGATGTGGTTTATTTCTGTGCATGTTTTATAAAAGTTTAAGTAACATATCTAGATGTGATTTACAGTAGATATATCTGTCACACAGACATACACATGATGTATAATCCTGTAATATGATTCTGGCCCGCAATAGCAAAAATATATTCTAATGTGGCCCTCCATGGAAAATAATTACCCTTGCCTGGTCTAAAAATGTAAGAGGTTAATGTAAATCCGGCAGCACTTTATATGAAGTGTATTATCAGACACACTGTTTCAGATTCATGCCATATATAAAAAACATGATGTGACAGAAGTATGTTTTAAAGGCTGACACAACGTTAATGAAGTTCTCATAAGTCTTAATGATTTGGATGGACTGTCATTCCTGTAGAGTATCTTCTGTTACCAGTACTTTCCCCAGTGCTACACATTCCTTTGTGTCATGTCCTTCTGCACACTTCTCACACCGAGGAACCTTCCTTCTACACACTGCTGCCACATGCCCATAAGCTTGACACCTGTAACAACGTAATGTATTCGGCAAGGAAGCTTGTACGGGATAACTTATATATCCTAACATCACTTTGTTTGTCAAAGACTCTACATCAAAACTCAAAAGGACAGACAATGACTCTTCCGTGATACAACTCACGCCACCCTGTCTGCGTCGCACCAAACAATGAGCATCACAAACATGGGGAATCTTCCTCTTCAGTTGGTTAACTTTCACATTTACTAGAACCCAGTAATCACTCCTACATCAAATCAAATGTTATTTGACACATGTGCCGAATACAAAAAGGTGAAAGACCTTAGAGTGAAATGCTTACTTATACAAGCCCTTAACCAACAATGCAGTTTTAAGAAAAACACATTTTCAGTAAAAAATAGATAAGTTAAAAAGAGCAGTAGTAAAATAACAATAGTGAGGCTATATACGGGGGAGTCAATGTGCAGGGGCAAAGGTTAGTCGAGGTAATTAAGGTAAAATGTACAGCAGCGTAAAAGAGGGGGGGGCAATGCAAATAGTCTGGGTAGCTTTTTGATGAACTGCTCAGGAGTCTTATGGCTTGAGGGTAGAAGCTGTTAAGAAGCCTTTTGGACCTAGACTTGGCGCTCCGGTACTGCTTGCCGTGCGGTAGCAGAGAGAACAGTCTATGACTAGGGTGGCTGGAGTCTTTTACCATTTTTAGGGTCTTCCTCTGACACTGCCTGGTATGGAGGTCCTGGATGGCACGAAGCTTGCCCCAGTGATGCACTGGGCCGTACTCACTACCCGTGCCTTGCTGTCGGAGGCTTAGAAGTTGCCATACCAGGAAGTGATGCAACCAGTCAAGATGATCTCGATGGTGCAGCTTGAGAACTTTTTGAGGATCTGAGGATCCATGCCAAATCTTTTCAGTCTCCTGAGGGGAAAAATGCTTTGTCGTGCCCTCTTCACGACTGTCTTTATATGTTGGGACCGGTCTAGTACGATTCAATCTTAGTCCAGTATTGACGCTTTGCATGTTTGATGGTTCGTCAGATGGTGAATCCTTTCAACTGAAATGTGTCTTCCGCAGTTAACCCTTTGTTAACGTTAATGTCAGAGCAAAAACCAAGCCATGAGGTTGAAGGAATTGTCCGTAGAGCGCCAAAACAGGATTGTTTTGAGACACAGATCTGGGGAAAGGTACCAAAACATTTCTGCAGCATTGAAGGTCCCCAAGAACACAGTGGTTCAATCATTTTTAAATGAACCTTTCTAGCGCAGGCGTTCACTAGCGGAACCCCTTGACAACATTCCGATTCTGAAAAGGCAATGCGCGAAATTCAAAAATATTTGTTAGATGTCAGGACCCGGTTTCGAACCTGGGTCTCCGGAGTGAGAAACAGTCACTTAACCAACTGAGCCACGAATAGACAGCAGAACCCAGAAGATGAGGCAGACACAGCAGTACTTAAGACGGTGTATTTAATAAAGAAAAAATCCTAAAATACAAAAAATGGCAAATCCAAAAGGTGGTAGGTAAAACACAAAAAGACCTCAAAAGAAACTCACCAAAAATAAACAAAAACAAAAAACAGAATACCACAAGAACGTCACCCGGAATCGATAAGAGCACACAGAACACTAGGGCAGGGTGCTAACATACAAACACAGAGCACAGAACTGAGGGAAACAAAGGGTTTAAATACAATCAGGGTAAACGAGACACAGGTGCAAATAATAATGGGGATCAAGGGAAAAACATAGGGACAAAAAGCACAATGGGGGCATCTACTGACCAAAACCCGGAACAACCCTGGCCAAATCCTGACAGAATCCCCCCCCTAGGAACGGCTCCTGACGTTCCTACCAGCTCTCTCAGGGTGGAGGACCCTGAACTGACGAATGAGGTCAGGGTCCAGGATGTCTTTGGCAGGAACCCAGGAGCGCTCCTCAGGACCATAGCCTTCCCAGTCCACCAGATACTGCCAGGACCGCTGCACCCGGCGGGAATCCAGTATCCGGTGGACGGTATAAGCCGGCTGGCCTCCAATGACACGAGGCGGAGGGGGAGGTCTGTCTGCCGGGACAAGGGGAGAAAAAACAACAGGTTTTAACAATGACACATGAAATGTGGGATTAATCTTAAGGGATCTGGGTAAGTGTAGGCGATAAGAAACTGGGTTAACTCTCCTGGCAACCTTGAAGGGACCGATGTATTTTTGGGACAGCTTGCGAGACTCCACCCGTAGTGGTAAGTCTCTTGTGGAGAGCCAGACTCTCTGGCCGGGGCGCAGGGTAGGCCCGGGACGGCGACGTCTGTTGGCTTGTTGTTGGTACCTCTGTGAGGAAAGCATAAGATTAAGACGGGTCTTCCTCCACATAAGCCGACAGCGTCTGACGAACTTCAAGGCTGAAGGCACTCTGACTTCTGCCTCCTGGTCCGGGAACAATGGAGGAGCATAGCCAAACTGACACTCGTGCGGGGACATACCAGTGGAGGAGGAGCGCAAGGTGTTGTGCGCGTATTCGGCCCAAACAATAAAGGATGACCATGTGGACGGGTTGTCACGAGTCATACATCGGAGGGTGGTTTCCAGCTCTTGATTCATCCTCTCTGTTTGGCCGTTGGACTCCGGATGGTACCCTGAAGATAGACTGGCAGAAGCCCCCATGAGTTGGCAGAAGGCCTTCCAAAACCTTGAGGCGAACTGGGGACCTCTGTCAGAAACCATATCTTGAGGAATGCCGAAGACTCGGAACACATGATTAATTACCAACTCAGCCGTTTCCTTGGCAGAAGGTAACTTAGTCAGAGGGACGAACCTGGCCGCCTTTGAAAACCTGTCGATTATGACTAGGATAGTAGTATTGCCATGGGATGGAGGAAGTCCAGTAATAAAGTCCAATGAGATATGGGACCAGGGTCTGTGGGGAACAGGTAAAGGGTGAAGGAGTCCTTGAGGGCGGAGGTGAGAAGATTTGCCCTGGCAGCACACGGGACAGGCATTGACGAAAGTGGCAACGTCTTCTCTTATGGTAGGCCACCAGAACTTACGCTGGATGAACTCCAAGGTGCGACCTACACCCGGATGACAGGTGAGGCGAGAGGAGTGCCCCCACAGAAGGACCTGAGTCCTCACTGCCTTGGGGACAAACAACCGATTGGCAGGACCTCCTTTCGGGTCCGGTTCGCTAGCTTGAGCACGTCTCACGGTATCCTCAACTTGCCACGAGATCGGAGCCACAATCTTAGCAGCAGGAAGGACAGGCATGTCCGTGTCATCTCGAATGGCAGGAGCGTAGACTCGGGACAGGGCATCCGGTTTGAGATTCTTCGACCTGGGCCGATAGGTGAGGATAAACTGGAATCGATTGAAGAAAAGAGACCATCTAGCTTGTCTAGAGTTCAACCGCTTCGCCTGCTGGATATACTCCAGATTTTTGTGGTCCGTAAGCACTTGAAACGGGTGAGAAGCCCCCTCGAGCCAGTGTCTCCATTCCTTCAATGCCATCTTAACCGCTAGGAGTTCACGATCCCCCACATCGTAGTTCCTCTCAGTCGGGGTAAGCCGGTGTGAGAAGAAAGCGCACGGATGAAGCTTCTTGTCTTCACCCCTCTGAGACAGGACAGCTCCAACACCAACCTCTGATGCGTCTACCTCCACCACAAATGGTTCATCCGTAGTCGGTAGTATCAGGATGGGAGCAGAGAGAACGCGCTGCTTGAGTCCTTGGAAGGCCGTCTCAGCTTCTCTTCCCCACAAAAACCTTGCATTGCCACCCTTGGTTAAAGCTGAGAGAGGGGCTGCCACCAAGCTGAAGTTCTTGATGAACTTGCGGTAAAAGTTTGTGAAGCCCAGGAAATGCTGAACTTCCTTAACAGATTTGGGGGTGGGCCAATCCGCTACCGCCCCTACCTTCGTGGGGTCCATTTGGACTCGACCGGGTTCCACTACAAATCCCAGGAATTGTACTCGAGATGAATGGAATTCACATTTTTCCGGCTTAACGTACAGATGGCTGTCCAGGAGGCGTTTGAGTACTTGTCTGACATGCTTAGTGTGTTCTTGAAGGGAGCTCGAAAAGATGAGGATGTCATCCAAGTAAACGAACACAAATATGTTAAGCATATCCCTAAGCACATCGTTTATGAGCGCTTGGAACACCGCTGGGGCGTTGGTCAGGCCGAAGGGCATCACCAAGTATTCATAGTGACCAGTAGGCGTGTTGAAAGCGGTCTTCCACTCGTCACCAGGTCTGATCCGCACAAGATGGTATGCGTTCCGCAGGTCAAGCTTAGTGAAAACAACTGCTTCCTGGAGCAGCTCGAAGGCTGTGGCCATAAGGGGTAGCGGGTAACGGTTACGGACGGTTATGGCATTGAGTCCCCGGTAGTCGATGCAAGGACGTAATCCACCGTCTTTCTTGGCCACAAAGAAAAACCCTGCTCCCGCCGGGGAGGTGGATGGACGCATGAGGCCTGCTTCCAGAGCGTCCTTGATGTAGGTATCCATAGCAGCTCGTTCGGGTGGAGATAGGGAAAAGATCCGACCCCTGGGGGGCAAGTGCCCGGAAACAGGTCGATGGGGCAATCGTAAGGTCTATGGGGTGGTAACATGGTGGCCCTCTGTTTGCTAAACACCAGTTTGAGGTCATGGTAACACTCGGGAACTCGGGTCAGGTCGATGGATTCTAAAGACTCGGGAGTAGAACTCGGGGAATTCTGGAAAATACAAGTAGCTTGGCACGTAGGACCCCACTGCTTGATAGTGCCCACAGACCAGTCGATGTGAGGGTTATGGCTGTGAAGCCAGGGGTATCCAAGGACGAGAGGGAACTCGGAACAGGAGATCAAATGAAAGTTCATCAATTCCTGGTGTTGTGAAACTGAAAGTCGCAAGGAGGTAGTGACATGAGTGACAAGTCCAGATCCCAAAGGGCTTCCATCCAATGTAGTGACCCTCATGGGTTCACTTAGAGGTTCAGAGGGAACGCCATTCTCCTTCGCCCAGACACCATCCATGAAGTTACCTGCGGCTCCAGAGTCTACCAAAGCTTGAAGGTGAAGCTTGTGGTTGTCCCAGGAGAGGGTGACTGGAATGAGCAGACGGGAGTTGGACGGATGGGAGGAGGTTATGTTTCCCGTTACAGTTCCCCCGGTCTGTACGGGACAGAGCGTTTCCCTGGAGCCCGGGACACGTGGAACGGAAATGGCCCGGTTTGCCGCAATATAGACAGCGTCGCTCCCTCATCCGGCGGTCTCTCTCAGCCTGGGAGATGCGTCCAATCTGCATGGGTTCCGATGGAGCCAGCGAGGATAAAGGTGGGGACTCGGAGCTGGGACTGATAGGGGCTAGAGGTCTACGGTTGAGTTCTCTCTCTCTCAGACGCTGGTCAATGCGTGAGGCCAACTTGATCAGGGACTCGAGATTGTCCGGTGGTTCCCGAGTGGCCAGTTCATCTTGGATAGTGTCGGAAAGGCCTTTCAGAAAGCACACCGTGAGCGCCTCGTTGTTCCAGCCACTTGCTGCTGCCACCGTGCGGAACTGGATGGCATAGTCCGTCACGCTGCGCCAACCTTGGTGGAGAGTCAGGAGCTGTTTGGCTGAGTCAGAACCACTGCTTGGGCCTTGAAACACTCGTTTGAATTCCTCAGCAAAGGCAGAGTAGCTGGCACAGCAGGAACTATGGGCATCCCACACAGCAGTAGCCCAGGCCAGGGCTTTTTCCGACAGCAGGGTGATGATATATGCGATCTTAGACCGGTCGGTGGGAAACGACGAGGGTTGTAGCTCAAAGGAGAGAGAACATTGGGTGAGAAACCCTTTACAAGCACTTGGATCACCTGAGAACCGTTGGGGAGGTGGAAGACGAGGTTCAGCCAGGGGGTTAACTGCCATGGGTACGTGAATCTGAGGTACTGGGACGGGAACTGTTGCCGGGGTAAGACGATCAGATATTTGCTTAATGGAAGTCAGCATCTCCGACAGAAGATGAGAATGTCTAGCCATTAAGGCCTCTTGCTGAACCAGGGCGGCTTCGTGGCGTTGGACAGTCTCCTGGTGGTGGGACAGCATGGCAAAAAGGTCCTGGGAACTGGCTGCCTCTGGGTTCATTTTTGGCTCTGTGTTTCTGTCAGGACCCGGTTACGATCCTGGGTCTCCGGAGTGAGAAACAGTCACTTAACCAACTGAGCCACGAATAGTCAGCAGAACCCAGAAGATGAGGCAGACACAGCAGTACTTAAGACAGTGTATTTAATAAAGTAAAAAGGAGAAGTCCTTCAATACAAAAATGGCAAATCCAAAAGGTGGTAGGAATAGCACAAAAAAGCCTCAAGAGATACTCAAAAACAAAAACAGAATTCCACAAGAGCATCCACCGGAATCGACAAGAAAACACAGAACACTAGGGCTGGGTGCTAACATACAAACACAGAGCACAGAACTGAGGGAAACTAAGGGTTTAAATACAATCAGGGTAAACGAGGCACAGGTGCAAATAATAATGGGGAACAAGGGAAAAAACATAAGGTCAAAAAGCACAATGGGGGCATCTAGTGACCAAAACCCGGAACAACCCTGGCCAAATCCTGACATGAGGTAGTCATTTAAAACATCATATTAAACACTATTATTTCACATAGCGAGTCCATCCAACTTATGTGACTTGTTAAGTACATTTTTACTTTGGCTTACCAAAACAAAGGGGTTGAATACGTATTGGCTCACGACATTTCAGCTTTTAATTTTTTATTAATTTGTAAACAATCTTAAAACAGAATTTCACTTTGACATTATGGAGTTTAAAAATCAAATCACTTTAAAAATCAAATCAAATGAGTTGAGTACCTCCCTCCACACACACACCAAATGGAGATGCTGACCAAAAAACACAGTAATACATTGCATATACTTCCATTCATTTAGGGTAATAGAAAGAGTCAAGGTTGAGGACTATGGCTGTGTTTTAATAGTGCTGAGCGATTAACCAAAATGTAATGTTATTGACCGATGTTGGTTACATTATTTGAATTCCATTAGTTTTTTTGTTTTCAGCTTGATGCTCAGTTTCCATAGAGATAAATCAGGTCAAGCACAAACTGTACGATGTAGTAGGGAGTTGTAGTTTCCAACAGGCCAAATATTTGACCTAGTTAATATCAGAAAACATGGTAATTAACTACAACATAATCCATTGCCCACAAGTTTAGTTGTCCCGTCTGTGTGGAGCAGACACAGAGACCTCATTGACAGAAAGAAGAGAGAATGCACGAGAGGGATAGAATGCTGTTGCTTTCTGAGCTATTTCTGCCTGAAACTACATGATTTAAATAATTTATCATTTTTGGTTGAGTTGATTTATTCTTGATCACAGATAAAACTAAAGAAATGCAGAATTGACATTACTAATAATTACAGGACACTTAAGGATCATTTTGAGGTCTTGCATGGAGCCCCAGATCTAGGGAGATTATCAGATTATCAGTGGTCTTGTATGTCTTCCATTTCCTAATAATTGCTCCCACGGTTGATTTCTTCAAACCAAGCTGCTTGCCTATTGCAGATTGTCTTCCCAGACTGGTGCAGGTCTATAATTTTATTTCTGGTGTCCTTTGACAGCTCTTTGGTCTTGGCCATAGCATAGCAAAATAAATTTACAAATACATGTTATTCAATTATTGCGCCAACGAGCACCTGCGTTGCAAAGCAATAAAATAGAAGCCAGTTCTATTTGTGATACTGAACGCGGTGCAAGTCCTGCCTCTCCCATCTCCTCATTGGTTTATAGAAGCAGATACCCACGTGCCATCTCCTCATTGGTTATACCCACGTGGGTGATTGAAAGATGACCTGAGTTTGGTCGGTCGTCGTGCTAACTATGAAAGTTAGATGCCAATCGCCATATAAAGTCCAAAGAAGAAAAAGCCTGGAAGGAGGAGAGATGACTAGAAAAATATTTACTGTTTTATGTGTGTATTAACTGTTGGAGTAGAGGACCTTGTGCATTTCAGGTAAAATAACAACTCCACATTTATATCTCAGGACAAATTAGCTAGCAACAGCAAGCAAGCTAAATAGGACAAATTAGCTAGCAACTGCACGCTAGCTAGCTAAATTGCCATAAATGTTTAATGTTTTTCGACCTATTGTCATGCAGAGGTGTAATAGGTGGCAGGGAAGTCAGGCGCAGGAGAGTCAAATGGAGTGTAAAATGAAGTCTTTTAATAAAGTCCACGGATTATGCTCCATAACACTAAAAGTACATAACAAACAAACATGGGTACAAGGACCCGACGCGCACCTATACAACAAACACACTACACTGACAATAAAACCATCTCTGACAAAGACATGAGAGGAAACAGAGGGTTATATACACAACAGGTAATGAATGGGATTGAAAACAGGTGTGTGGGAAGACAAGACAAAACCAATGGAAAATGAAAAAAGGATCAATGATGGCTAGAAGACCGGTGACGTCAAACGCCGAGCACCGCCGGAACAAGGAGAGGCAACGACTTCGGCAGAAGTCGTGACAGTACCCCCCTGACGCGCGGCTCCAGCTGCACGTCGACACCGGCCTCGGGGACGACCCGGAGGGCGAGGTGCAGGGCGATCCGGATGGGGGGGTGGAATTCTGATAACGTGGAAGGATCTAACATGTCCTCCACCGGAACCCAGCATCTCTCCTCCGGCCCGTACCCCTCCCAGTCCACGAGGTACTGAAGGCCCCTCGCCCGACGTCTCGAATCCAAAATGGATCGAACAGAGTACGCCGGAACCCCCTCGATGTCTAGAGGAGGCGGAGAAAGATCACGCACTTCAGCCTCCTGGAGCGGGCCAGCCACCATCGGCCTCAGGAGTGACACATGGAACGAGGGGTTAATACGGTAATGAGTGGGTAGTTGTAACCTATAGCATACCTCGTTCACTCTCCTCAGGACTTTAAACGGCCCCACAAACCGCGGACCCAGCTTCCGGCAGAGCAGGCGAAGGGGCAGGTTTCGGGTCGAGAGCCAGACCCTGTCCCCTGGTGCGAACACTGGGGCCTCACTGCGGCGACGGTCTGCGCCAATTTTCTGGCACCTTATGGCACGCTGAAGGTGGGCGTGGGCTGCCTCCCAGGTCTCCTCAGCGTGCCGAAACCAATTGTCAACCGCAGGGGCCTCGGTCTGGTTCTGATAACAAGGAGCCAGAACCGGCTGATACTCCCTTTCAATGTGTATTAGGGTAAGGTTAGTGGAGGAGTGACGTAGCGAGTTCTGAGCCATCTCTGCCCAGGGCACGAACTTCGCCCACTCCCCCGGCCGATCCTGGCAATAAGACCGCAGAAACCTACCCACATCCTGGTTAACTCTCTCCACCTGCCCATTACTCTCAGGGTGAAAACCTGAGGTAAGACTAACCGAGATCCCCAGACGCTCCATGAACACCTTCCAGACCCTTGATGTGACCTGGGGACCCCGATCAGACACTATATCCTCAGGCACCCCATAGTGCCGGAAAACGTGTGTAAACGTCTGCAGTTTGTAAGGCCGTAGGGACACCGGGCAAAGGGAGGAGACGACAGGACTTAGAAAACCGATCCACAACGACCAGGATTGTGGTGTAACCCTGTGAAGGTGAAAGATCAGTCAAAAAATCCACCGACAGGTGCGACCACGGCCGTTGAGGTACGGGTAGAGGTTGTAGCTTACCGCTGGGCAGGTGTCTAGGAGCCTTGCACTGGGCGCACACCGAGCAGGAAGAAACATAAATCCTCACGTCCTTAGCTAAAGTGGGCCACCAGTATCTCCCGTCAAGACAGCGCATCGTCCAACCTATCCCAGGATGACCAGAGGAGGGTGACGTGTGAGCCCAATATATCAATCGGTCGCGGACAGCAGACGGAACGTACAGACGACCAGCTGGACACTCAGGGGGAGAAGGCTCTGCACGTGACGCCCGCTCAATGTCCGCGTCCAGCTCCCACACTACAGGCGCCACCAGACACGAAGCTGGGAGTATGGGAGTGGGATCCATGGACCGCTCCTCTGTGTCATACAGCCGAGACAATACGTCTGCCTTAACGTTCTGGGAGCCTGGTCTGTAAGAAAGAGTAAACACAAAACGAGTGAAAAACATGGCCCACCTTGCCTGGCGAGGATTCAATCTCTTCGCCTGCCGGATATACTCCAGATTGCGGTGGTTAGTCCAGATGAGAAAAGGGTGTTTATCCCCCTCAAGCCAATGCCTCCACACCTTCAAAGCTTCTACGACAGCTAACAGCTCTCGGTTCCCCACGTCATAGTTTCGCTCCGCCGGGCTGAGCTTCTTCGAAAAGAAAGCACAGGGGCGAAGCTTCAGTGGCGTACCCGAACACTGAGAGAGCACTGCTCCTATCCCAGCTTCGGATGCATCCACCTCCACTACGAATGGCAAAGAGGGATCCGGATGAGCCAGCACAGGCACCGAGGTAAACAGAGTCTTCAGGTGCTCAAAAGCCCTGTTCGCCTCAGCCGACCACTGCAAGCGCACCGGGCCCCCCTTTAGCAGTGAGGTAATGGGAGCTGCCACCTGACCAAAACCCCGGATAAACCTCCGGTAGTAATTGGAAAACCCCAAAAAACGCTGCAACTCCTTTACCGTGGTTGGAGTCGGCCAATTACGCACGGCTGTAATGCGGTCGCTCTCCATCTCCACTCCTGAAGTGGAAATCCGATGCCCTAGGAAGGAGATGGATTGTTGGAAAAACAAGCATTTCTCAGCCTTGACATATAGATCATGCTCCAACAGGCGACCAAGCACCCTGCGCACCAGGGACACATGCTCGGCGCGTGTAGCAGAGTATATCAGAATATCATCGATATACACCACTACACCCTGCCCGTGCAGGTCCCTGAAGATCTCATCTACAAATGATTGGAAAACTGATGGAGCATTCATCAACCCATATGGCATGACCAGGTACTCATAATGACCTGAGGTGGTGCTAAATGCCGTCTTCCACTCATCACCCTTCTTAATACGCACCAGATTGTACGCACTCCTGAGATCCAATTTTGTGAAAAAACGTGCCCCGTGCATTAACTCAATAATCGTATTGATCAGAGGTAGCGGGTAACTATATTTCACTGTGATTTTATTAAGACCTCGATAATCAACGCACGTGCGTGAACCGCCATCCTTTTTCTTCACAAAAAAAGAAACTCGAAGAGACGGGTGAAATGGATGGCTGAATGAACCCCTGATGCAGGGATTCAGAGACATATGTCTCCATAGCCTCCGTCTCCGCTTGCGACAGAGGATACACGTGACTCTTGGGATATGCAGTGTCTACCAGGAGATCTATCGCACAATCCCCCCGTCGATGGGGTGGTAATTGAGTTGCCTTCTTTTTACAGAAGGCGAGAGCCAAATCGGCATATTCGGGGGGAATGCGCACAGTGGAGACCTGGTCTGGACTTTCCACCGTAGTAGCACCAACGGAAACCCCTAAACACCTACCTGATCATTCTCGCGACCACCCCGTGAGAGCCCTCTGTGGCCACGAAACAGTGGGGTTATGACAAACTAACCAGGGTAGGCCTAGCCCCACAGAATACGCAGGAGAATCAATAAGGAAAAGACTAATCTTCTCCTTGTGACCCTCCCGCGTTATCATACACAAAGGTGCGGTTACCTCCCTGATAAACACTGACCCTAATGGTCGACTATCTAAGGCATGAATAGGGAAAGGCATATCCACAGGAACAATAGGGATCCCTAAACTATGAACTAGACTTTTATTAATGAAATTCCCAGCCGCACCTGAATCTACTAGCGCCTTATACTGGGAATGCAGTGAAAATCAGGAAAAGAGACAGAGACAAACATTAGTGCAGCAGAGGGCTCTGGATGAGAATGGTGCCTACTCACCTGGGGTGACGCCAGAATACCCTGCCTGCCCTCTCTATTCCCAGAGGAACCAACCCTGTCTCTCCCAGCGATCCATTTTCATGACAATGTGATCCATGACGGAGCTGATAACGTCAAGCTCCCTCGCTTGTTCTTGAACGCGTTCCTCCAGGTCCATGGGCATAGTGTCCTCTCCTGCTGACTTCATATATGGTCAGAGATTCTGTCATGCATAGGTGTAATAGGTGGCAGGGAAGTCAGGCACAGGAGAGTCAAATGGAGTGTAAAATGGAGTCTTTTAATCAAGTCCACGGAGTATGCTCCATAACACAGTACATAACAAACAAACATGGATACAAGTACCCGATGCGCATGATGCTTATGATGGGGCACGGGTGATGCCGGTTTGGGTACGGTGTAAGAAATGCACAAAAAAATGTCCAGCAAGCTATTCTAGTCTAGCTTTACTTGCATGGGACGCCAAGAGCTCAGGAGCAAAGCACAGGTGCGTGCATATTCTACAAGAAACAGGCTGTTAGAAGCTTATTATGCATAATACATAATTAATTAGCTAAGTATAAGGCTAATACTGCATTGGATTTATTACCTTAAAGAGATAGGCTAGGGCATCTATGCATACTGTATGCCTATATCAATCTTGAACAGGATGATATATATTGGATGCAATTTGAATGGAAATGATGGAGAGAGCTCGTGCGTGCACTGATTTAAAGCAACAATATTCAAATGATAGGCTGTTTTTAAAACTCTGCAGCTGCAATAAATAAAACAATAAGGTGACCCCTGAAAGCCAGATGGAGATGTGTAAATTAGACATGCATTCTTATATTACTGTAGCATAGCCATCCTGTGTCAAATGTAGGGCCTACCTGTCACAAGAAAAACAGTTATCATGATGAGATGATAGGTCTACATGCATTCTGACCTGTGCTCCATACTGAGGTGGGCTGTATGTCCCTACCCTGAGCCTTGATGATTGATCATGCAGAGAGAAGGCCCTAGAGAAGCCAGATCTAGACATTGCATATAATTTAATAGTTCCATTTCATGTTATGCTGTTCATATAGACAATTTACCAGTTTCTCAGTTATGTATCCTGGGAAAAGGGAGTGGTTTTGGGCAGTAAATCTTGGTAACCGGGTTCCCGCCATTCAACCCGAGTTGGTAGTCAGCAGTCATAAAAGTTTGCCTTATTTACTTTGAAGAACTACTACAATAGTGATTTTGTCCGAAAGCATAGGTTGAAGCTCTTTAGAGGTGAGATGATGACTTAATTTGATTGGTCAAAGGACAGCAAGAAAATAATTCGAATTGGGCTGCCTCTGTCAATGCAGCCCATGTGGCTTCCTCAAACCTCCCTGAAAAAGGTGCTGGAATGTTGGTTGTTTCCATTAAATCAGGTGTCAAACTCATTCCATTGAGGGCCTAGTGTCTGCTGTTTTCCCCCCTTTCAATTAAGACCTAGACAACTAGATGAGGGGAGTTCCTTACTAATTAGTGACTTTAATTCATCATTTGAGTACAAGGGAGGAAAAAATCCGCAAACACTCAGCCCTCCATTTAATGAGGTTGACAAATTATTTTAGTAAAAAAATCTGTAGGACACTTTGCGCTAAGTGTAAGTGCTAACAGAGTAACAAGAAGCAGACCCCTAAACAAGAAGAAATATAGGCTTATTAGCATAACGCAACGTTAACGATTTCTGAAAATCGCAAATAAAATGAAAATAATGCGCCTGCTCTCAAGCTTAGCCTTTTCTTAACAACACTGTCATCTCAGATTTTCAAAATATGCTTTTGAACCATAGCAATTGACTAATTTGTGTAAGAGTATGCTAAGCTAGCTTAGCATTTTGAGTAGCATTTAGCACGCAACATTTTCACAAAAACCAGATAACCAAATAAATAAAATCATTTACCTTTGAAGAGCTTCGGATGTTTTCAATGAGGAGACTCTCAGTTACATACCAAATGTGCAGTTTTTCCTGAAAGCGTCTGTGTGTAGGAGAAATCGCTCCGTTTTGTACATCACATTTGGCTACCGAAACGAACCGAAAATTCAGTCACCTACAACGTCAAACTTTTTCCGAATTAACTCCATAATATCGAACGAAACATGGCAAACGTTGTTTGGAATCAATCCTCAATGTGTTTTTTCACATATCTCTTCATTCGTGGAAGCCTGCACTCTTCTCTAAATTCCATGGAAAAATACTTGCAGCTGACTTTTGCGCACCAATTTCGGCGCAGGACACCGGGCGGACACCTGGTAAATGTGGTCTCTTATGGTCAATCTTCCAATGATATGCCTACAAATACGTCACAATGCTGCAGACACCTTGGGGAAACGACAGAAAGGGCAGACTTACTCCTCTCGCATTCACAGCCATATAAGGAGACAATGGAAAACAGAGCCTCAAAAATCCTGCTCATTTCCTGGATGCCGTCTCATCTTGGTTTTGCCTGAAGCTCACGTTCTAGGGCACGCACAGAAAATATCTTTGCAGTTCTGGAAACGTCAGAGTGTTTTCTTTCCAAAGCTACCAATTATATGCATAGTCGAGCATCTTTTTGTGACAAAATATCTTGTTTAAAACGGGAACGTTTTTCATCCAAAAATGAAATTGCGCCCCTAGAGTTTCAACAGGTTAACCAACAGTGCAGTTCTATGCATAGATACTAAACAGCGAGTAGCAGCACTGTACAAAATAAATGGAGAGGGGGTGTCAATGTAAATAGTCCGGTGGGCATTTGATTATTTGTTCAGAAGTCTTATGACTTGGGGGGGGTAGACGCTTCTTCGGGATCGGTGTCCCTTCCCACCGGACAGTTGAGCTAACGTAGGCTAATGTGATAAGCATGAGGTTGTAAGTAACAAGAACATCTACCAGGACACAGACATATTTGATATTGGCAGAAAGCTTAAATTCTTGTTAATCTAACTGCACTGTCCAATTTACAGTAGCTATTACAGTGAAATAACACCATGCTGCTGTTTGAGGAGAGTGCACAATTTTGAACATGAAAAGTTTATTAATAAACAAGGCACATTTGGGCAGTCTTGATACAAAATCTGGAACAGAAATACAATGGTTCACTGGATCAGTCTAAAACTTTGCGCGTGCACAAAATCTAAATTGCAGCTGGGATGGAATAATTCATTATGGCCTTTCTCTTGCACTTCAAAGATGGTACGATTTGTTTTACAAAAGAACGGGTTGTTTTTTCTTTGTAATATCTTTTACCAGATATATTGTGTTATATTCTCCAACATTCCTTTCACATTTCCACAAATAAAAGTGTTTCCTTTCAAATGGTACTCTAGACCCACTCCACTCCATTCCCGTCAATGTTAATGGGTGCCTTTTCGGCCTACCTTTTCCTGTAGTCCACAATCAACTCCTCACATTGAGGAATAAGCTGTTGTCCTGGCACCCCACTGCCCCATCTCTGACCTCCTCTTTATAGGCTGCCTCATCGTTGTTGGTGATCAGGCCTACCAATGTTATGCCGCAGAGCTTTAGTCAATAAACAGCGTTCTCATGTAAGTGTTCCTTTTGTCCATGTGGGAAAGGGCAGTTTGGAGTGCGATTGGAGTGGTTATCTAGGGTATCCGGGAGAATGCTGTTGATGTGAGCCATGACCAGCCTTTCAAAGCACTTCATGGCTACCGACGTGAGTGCTATGGGGCGGTAATCATTAAGGCAGGTTACTTTCGCTTCCTTGGGCACAGGGACTATGGTGGTCTGCTTGAAACATGTTGTTATTACAGACTCGGTCAGGGAGAGGTTGAAAATGGCAGTGAGACACGTGCCAGTTTATCGTGTATGCTTTGAATACACGTCATGGTAATCCATCTGGTCCCGCTGCTTTGTGAATTTTGACCTGTTTAAAGGTCTTGCTCACATCAGCTACTGAGAGCGTTACCACACAGTCGTCCAGAGCAGCTTCAGTGTTGTTTGCCTCGAAGCGAGCATAAAAGGCATTTAGATCATCTGGTAGGCTCGCATCACTGGGCAGCTCTCGTCTGGGTTTCCCTTTGTAGTCCGTAATAGTTTTTAAGCCCTGCCACATCCGACAAGCGTCAGAGCTGGTGTAGTAGGATTCAATATTATCCTTTATTGACACTTTGCTTGTTAGATGGTTCGTCATAGGGCAGAGCGGGATTTCTTATAAGTGTCCGGATTAGTGTCCCACTCCTTGAAAGCAGCAGCTCTAGCCTTTAGCTCGATGCAGATGTTGCTTATAATTCATGGCTTCTGGTTGGGATATGTACGTATGGTCACTATGGGGATGACGTCGTCAATGCACTTATTGATGAAGCCAGTGACTGAGGTGGTATACTCCTCAATTGGATGAATCCCGAAACATATTCCAGTCTGTGCTAGCAAAACAGTCCCTTAGCGTAGCATCCGTGTCATCTGACCACTTCCGTATTAAGTGAGTTGCTGGTACTTCCTGCTTTAGTTTTGCTTGTAAGCATGAATCAACAGGATAGCATTATGGTCAGATTTGCAACATGGAGGGCGGGGGAGAGCTGTGTGTGGTGTAAAGGTGGTCTAGAGTTTTTTTCCCTCTGGTTTCATGTGTCATGCTGGTAGAAATGATTTAAGTTTGCTACTAAGAGCGCCACTCCTGGATGAGCATTTTCTTGTTTGCTTATGGCCTTATACAGTTGATTGAGTGCGTTCTTAGTGCCAGCATCGGTTTGTAGTGGTAAATAGACGGCTACGAATAATATAGATGAGAACCCTCTTGGTAGATTCAGCTTATCATAATGTACTCTACCTCAGGCGAGCAATACCTCAAGACCTCTTTAATATTAGACATCACACTCCAGCTGTTATTGACAAATAGACACCCCCACTCTTCGTCTTAATAGAGGTAGCTTCTCTGTCCTGCCGGTGCATGGAAAATCCTGCCAGCTCTATATGTCGCCGTTCAGCCACTGTCACACCCTGACCATAGTTTATTTGTATGTTTCTATGTTTTGGTTGGTCAGGGTGTGATCTGAGTGGGCATTCTATGTTGGTTGTCTTGTTTGTCTATTTCTATGTCTGGCCTGATATGGTTCTCAATCAGAGGCAGGTGTTAGTCATTGTCTCTGATTGGGAACCATATTTAGGTAGCCTGGGTTTCACTGTGTGTTTGTGGGTGATTGTTCCTGTCTCTGTTGCACCAGATAGGGCTGTTTCGGTTTTCCACGTTTGTTGTTTTGTATTGTTTGTGTTTCATCTTAATTAAAGATGTATCTACCTAACCACGCAGCATTTTGGTCCGATCCTTGTTCCACCTCTTTTTCAGAGGAGGAGTTGGAAGAAACCCGTTACAGCCACGACTCTGTGAAACATAAGATATTACAGTTTTAATGTCTTGTTGGTAGGATAATCTTGATCGTAGTTAATCGATTGTATTTTCCAATAATTGCACGTTGGCCAATAGAAGGGATGTCAGTGGGGGTTTACTCACTCGCCTACGAATTCTCAGAAGGCACCCCGACCTCTGCCCACTTTTCCCCATCTTTTCTTCACGCAAATGACGGGGATTTGGGCCTGTTCCTGTTTTAGAAAGCAATATATCATTCGCGTTGGACTCATCAGACTCATTAAAGGAAAAAGCTTCTTCTAGTTTGAGGTGAGTAATCGCTGTTGTCACGGCTGATGTAGCAGGGATCGGACCAAAATGCAGCGTGGTAAGTGTCCATAGTAGATTTTAATGAAAAGAATGAAACAGTAGAAAACAATAAACGAAACGTGAAAAAAACGACACAATACCGTGTGGTGAAACAAACACAGACACGGAAACAATCACCCACAATGTACCCACAGAATATGGCTGCCTAAATATGGTTCCCAATCAGAGACAACGATAGACAGCTGCCTCTAATTGAGAACCAATCTAGGCAATGATAGACATACAATATACCTAGAAAGGTGACAGCCCCATAAACATACAAAACCCCTAGACAAGGCAACAAAAAAAAATCACCCATGTCACACCCTGACCTAACCAAAATAACAAGGAAAACAAAGAATACTAAGGTCAGGGTGTGACAGCTGTTCTGATGTCCAGAAGATATTTTTGGTCATAAGAGATGTAGCAGCAATATTATGTACAAAATACGTTACAAACAATGCAAAAAAAACTATAGTATAGTTTTATCTAAAAAGGAAATTATTTTTATGTGTCACCATTTCATTTTTATGAAATTCACTGAGGAGGATGGTCCTCCCCTTCCTCCTACGAAGAGCCTCCACTGCTGGATACATGGGCTCCAATATGATACAGGAACGATACGTTTTAGATTGAACCTAATCACACTGAGGTTGATTACAGTTGAACACAATGTACATCTGACGAGGCAGACAATGAGGGTTGGCTAGCTCTGATATGGCCCGCTTAGCCACTCAGACTCTGCCTCTCAAATGAACATGCAGATGCAACCAAATAGCTAACTAAATAAAGTTATGGTGAGGCAATATGTGTTAGGACAACTAAGTACAGCTATGCACAACTGAAACCCTCATGCTTCTGCAGAATCCACACTGTGACCTGTGAAATAAAAATGTACACCAGCTTCAGGAAGCAGTAATAAAGTGGCCAGTAGTGGCGGCACCGACTGCGCCTTAGGTTTGATTTGATTTGTTGAGAAGCCCATGACCGCAGTGTGCAGGTAGGGGCTGGGCTCAATGTAGGTGGAGTCAAATGCGTTTAACCCGAACCCTTCCCGTCTCTTTCAAGGTCACCCAGGTTGAGGTTCACGTCAAAGGTATCAACGTCAACGAAAGCGAATCTTAATCAAATCTAACCTAACCTACATGGATAAAAATATAAACCACGGAAGTGATACTGTCATTATGCAAAATGTACTTTGTAATTGTCATGTTGTACCAGTGCAGTGGTATATTTTTATATAACCAACTACTGCACCGATGTTAGCATAGAGTTAATTAGCACCCATTTGCACGTGAGCTAGCTAATTGCTTACAATGAGGGAATCTTGTATGTCATTCACTCACTAAGGTCTGAAGAAGAGAGGTTGAAAGATGGAAAAAGGTGGTGAAGTGGGGTGTAATTTGTCTTGATCACCCAATGAGGTCCTACTCTTAATATTTATTCTTCCTTTTTCTTCAAGGAAACAGATGTTCTTCTAAGGGACACCCTAGAGGCAGCAAGGTGGTGCGAACTCCAAACATTTAAAGGCACTATTAACCTCGCTAGTGTAATTGGGATGGACGGGGACGACCGCATTACAACCCTTAAAGAACTACGGTTGTATGATGGCCTGGATGATATTATCCTCAAGGAACCATTCATGTTACAGAAAGATTGAGATGTTCTATGTGGAGGCAGTTGACAACAAGAAAATGCCTCTTTGCCTCTTTTGAGGAGCAGGAGTGAAGCCCTTTTTGAGGAGTGGTCAAATCATGTCTGCTGTGTTAATTGTGTTATGTTGTTTAGTAAAGATGACGTAAAAGTCACCGGAGTCTGGTAGCATTGCCTTTAAATTGTTTAACTTGTGTCAAACATTTCGGATAGCCTCCCACAAGCTTCCCACACTAAGTTGGGCGCATTTTGGCCCATTCCTCCTGACAGAGCTGGGGTAACTGAGCCAGGCTTGTAGGCCTCCTTGCTCGAACACGCATTTTCAGTTCTGCCCACACATTTTCTATGGGATTGAGGTCAGGGCATTGTGATAGCCACTCCAATACCTTGACTTTGTTGTCCTTAAGCCATTTTGTCACAACTTTGGAAGTATGCTGGAGGTCAATGTCCATTTGGAAGACTCATTTGCAACCAAGCTTTAACTTCCTGGCTGATGTCTTGAGCTGTTGCTTCAATATATCCACATAATTTTCCTTTCCTCATGATGCCATATATTTTGTGAAGTGCACCAGTCCCTCCTGCAGCAAAGCACCCCCACAACATGATTCTGCCACCCCTGTGCTTCACGGTTGGGATGTTGTTCTTCGGCTTGCAGGCCTCCCCATTTTTCTCCAAACATAACGATGCTCATTATGGCCAAACAGTTTTATTTTTCACAAAAAAAGTACAATCTTTGTCGCCATGTACAGTTGCACACCGTAGTCTGGCTTTTTATGTTGGTTTTGGGGCAGTGGCTTCTTCCTTGCTGAGTGGCCTCTCAGGTTATGGACTCGTATTACTGTGGATATAGATACTTTTGTACCCGTTTCCTCCAGCATCTTCACAAGGTCCTTTGCTGTTGTTCTGGGATTGATTTGCACTTTTCGCACCAAAGTACGTTCATCTCTAGGAGGCGGAACACGTCTCCTTCCTGAGCTGTGTCATGGCCGCATGGTCCCATGGTGTTTATACATGCGTTTGTTTGTACAGATGAACGTGGTACCTTCAGGCATTTGTAAATTGCTCCCAAGGATGAACCAGACTTGTGGAGGTCTACAATTTTTGGGCTGATTTCTTTAGATTTTCCCATGATGTCAAGCAAAGAGGCACTGAGTTTGAAGTTAGCCCTTGAACTACATCCACTGGTACACCTCCAATTGACTCAAATTATGTCAATTAGCCTATCAGAAGCTTCTAAAGCCATGACATCATTTTCTGGAATTTTCTAAGCTATTTAAGGCACAGTCAACTTAGTGTATGTAAGCTTCTGACCCACTGGAATTGTGATACAGTGAATCATAAGTGAAATAATCTGTCTGTAAACAATTGTTGGAAAAATGTTCATTACCGCCGTGTTAATCCATATGATTGTGCCTTTTGTCAAAGAAATGATTGTCCCCTTTGCAAAGGTAAACCCTGTACTCCCTTAAATCCTTGTAAATTAAGTTTATTATTTTCATTGTTAGTAATGCAAGATTCTGATAAATTTTCTTTGATTAATTGCTGGTAGAATTGTTTTTATGGAAGTCTCCATAGCACAAAAGGGGGAATTGTGAATGAAAAGCTTAATGACAATTGTGTTAGACAACTGTAGTGTGTGCTTTAAACCTTTTATCCAAGTTGAACTAGGAGAAATCTGGATTTGAGGAAGGGGTGTACGAAACGTGGCAATCCCCATCTGCTATACATTGAAGCGAGGTGGGGTTGTGTTCATTTGGATACGTACAGTACCAGTCAAATGTTTGGACACACCTACTCATTGCAGGGTTGTTCTTTATTTTTTACTATTTTCTACATTGTGGAATAATAGTGAAGACATCAAAACTATGAAATAACACATATGGAATCATGTAGTAAACATTAAAGTGTTAAACAAATCAAAATATATTTTATTTTTGAGAATCTTCAAAGTATCCAGACTGTATCACAACCGACATTGATTGGGAGTCCCACAGGGTGGCGCACAATTGGCCCAGCATCACCCAGTTGTGTTGTGACAAGGTAGGGGCTAATCAGTTGTGTTGGGGTGGTATACAGAAGATAGCCCTCTTTGGTAAAAGGCCAAGTTCATATTGTGGCAAGAAAAGCTCAAGCAAAGAGAAACGACAGTCCATCATTACTTTAAGACTTGAAGGTCAGTCAATCTGGAAAACTTCAAGGACTTTGAAATTTTCACGCGCAGTTGTAAAAGCCATCAAGCGCTATGATGAATCTGGCGCTCATGAGGACCGCCACAGGAAAGGAAGACCCAGAGTTACCTCTGCTGCAGAGGATAAGTTCATTACAACACTAATAAGAAGAAGAGATTCGCTTGGGCCAAGAAACACGAGCAATGGACATTAGACCGGTGGAAATCTGTCCTGTGGTTTGATCTGTCCTTTGGTTTGAGATTTTTGGTTCCAACCGCAGTGTCTTTGTGAGACGCAGACAAGGTGAACGTATGATCTCCGCATGTGTAGTTCCCACCTTGAAGCATGGAGGAGGAGGTCTGTGATGGTGTGGGGTGCTTTTCTGGTGACATTGTATTGTGATTTATTTAGAATTCAAGACACACTTAACCAGCAAGGCTACCACAGCATTCTGCAGTGATACGCCATCCTATCTGGTTTGCGCTTAGTGGGACTATCATTTGTTTTTGAACAGGACAATGACCCATTACACCTCCAGGCTGTGTAAGGGCTATTTGACCAAGGAGGAGAGTGATGGAGTGCTGCATCAGATGACCTGGCCTCCACAATCACCCAACCTCAACCCAATTGATATGGATTGGGATGAGTTGGACTGCAGAGTGAAGGAAAAGCAGCCAACAAGTGCTCAGCATATGTGGGAACTCCATCAAGGCTGTTGGAAAAGCATTCCAGGTGATGTCGGTTGAGAAAATGCCAAGAGTGTGCAAAGCTGTCATCAAGGCAAAGGGTGGCTATTTGAAAAATCTCAAATATAATAAAATGTATTTTGATTTGTTTAGACCTTTTTTGGTTACTACATGATTCACTGTTATTCTACAATGTTGGAAATAGTCAAAATAAAGATTAACCCTTGAATGAGTGAGTAGGTGTGTCCAAACTTTTGACTGGTTTTCAGATCCTTTGCTAATGGACTCGAAAATGAACTCAGGTGCATCCTGTTTCCGTTATCCTTGAGATGTTTCTACAACTTGATTGGAGTCTATCTGTGCTACATTAAATTGATTCAACATGAATTGTAAAGCCACACACCTGTCTATATAAGGGCCTGCTATGATCCTCATGTCAATTGTATTTAAATTCATGTTCATTAAAAAATGTTATTCAAGAATTGAAAAGTCCCGTTTACTTACAAATAGAAGCACATGCATTCAGCATCTTTCATCATACCACGCCATTGGTACGTGAACATTGAATCATTCGTCAAGGGAATTTGATCAATGGAAAGCATATTTCACTTAACTGTGCCAGATAAGTCACATGCTACTGTGTGAATACAGCCTATCCAGGCAGGCCGGTACCCTGAGTTCTCAACTTTCCCATGTTTTTATGATGGCCAATTTGGAATGGATTACATGTGTTTAGGTACTTATTGTTGACTAACACAAAGTTAATAAATCTTTATCCTCCATGACTGAGTACAAAGCCTGCGCGGAATGAATAGTTTCACCAACGCATCGGCTGTATTTCATAATTGCCTCCGCGGCATAATAACTCCAATTTACGTGGGGCCCCCCCCCCCCCCCTAAATCATGGACGGAATGCTGTGCCGCTAGATCACTTACTGCGCCACGTATCCATCTCCCTGTTGGCAAACAAGCTGTCGAAAAAGCAGAAGTGCTAAAGGGTTCTAAACTCAGTGATTTGTTGTTTTGGCAGCTTGGGCCAGGAAAAGTCATAATAAATGAGGACAGCACGAAAAGGAAAGCACAATAGAGGAGAGCAGGGGGAATGATCACAGCTATTATCATTAGCATCTATTTAATGTGTTTTACCTTTTATTTAAGCAGGGAGTCACCATTGAGACCAGGGGATCTTTCACAAGAGAGCCCTGCATATACAATTTCATAAGACAAAATGAAATACAATATATATAACAATTGAAATACAGCAGAACACCGATATTCATTATTTTAAATGAGCGGTACCAGAACATCCAATTGTAATGTATTTTGTAGTTGATTCCAGCATTCAGGTGCTTTTAAACTAAAAGTGGATTTACCTACAGTAGTTTGGTGGAGACCCAAGGAACTTCAAGAGTTACCAAACCAATTCACAAGGTTTGTTATCTCATGAGGTTATGTTTTGGATCACCGTGCCATGGCCCAGTAAGTGCAATACCTATACTCCATCTGCTTGGTAAGAATAGTGTGCCTCATCAGTGTTGTTCCTTTCGTTTTGATTGATGTGGGGAGGGTGAGGGTGTTCAAAGCAAATGTTATTTGTCACATACCCGTGTTTTAGCAGATGTTATTGCGGGTGTAGCGAAATGCGTGTTAATTGATTAGAGGGCAGGGGCTTTCTCTGTATGAAGCACATACTGCAAAGTTTCGGAGTGCAGGTATTGCACTTACTGGGCCATGTTACTGTGATCCAAAACATGGCTTCTACAACTAAATCTGGGCTCGGATGTTTTCAAACAATGACCTGTATGTCAAATGAGTAATTTATTCTTGATGATATGAAGCTGTATGTGGAGAGACACTCAACTTGCCTCCATCTATCCTGCATTTGATAGTTTGTGTATACAACAAAAGTAGATAAGTGGCCTTGAGCTGGAATGGTGAGTGCTAAGCAGAGACGCATGGGGTCCCATTTTTACAGTGTTTGGTATGATTCAGCCAGAGAACGAACTCCTAACCTTCCAATCTCAGGGCTGACACTAGCCACAAGACCACTAACAAACCATATTGGAAAACAGAAGTTCACTAACAGTGGTTTTATGTTGTCATGATTCTATCGCAGATACATATAATATAGATAGATCTAATATTGCATCCACGTGTGGACGCTAGTAGGAAGCTCTTCATAGTGACGGATGGAGGGACAGCAACAGAGACTGCTCCTGTATTTCTGTCTTCTCCTCCCTCCATATCAATCATCTTCAACCTGGGGTTTGGATCCTTACAGAGGCTCCTGACAAGGGTAATAAATCACACTAACGATGCTTTGAATTTTATTTCAATATCTATGTCCCAAATTCATGAGGGAAGGATGAGGTTAGAACAAAAGATTTGGAATCATCTATCTCCAGTATCCAGATTTTACAGTGACATACCAAGACATATGCAGAACTGCATAGGAATACAATGGAACAAGACAAAAAGAAGACAATGAATACAGTAGTTAAGTCTGTATTTTACATTTATGGTACTTTACAGATCGTCGACACACACTATAGAGAGTTGATGAGACTTCAAATCTTTATGGTGATAAGACTTTGGGCACCTGTGTAGCCGATGCGGAATGGCTACCTAGTTAGTTGTGTGTGCGCTAGCAGCGACCATCCGTGATCACTGGTCTGCAACCTAAAAGTAGTTGTTTCCCTTGCTACTTTTGTGGAAAATAATAATATTTGAGAACAGAACATTGTGGGTTCAAGCCCAGTGAGGGATGGACAAAATCGACACTTTAAACCTGTACATGTCGAGACAAGTCAAGACATAGTGTGAGATGCGGACGATGCAGATATGCAAGTGGGTTGCATGAACCTGGTTTAAATTAATCTAGGATTATAGCTAATCAAGGTTTTGTAAATCTAGGTTTATAATTAATCAGAGATGTTGCACCACTTAGATTTACTGATCCAGATTTAAATCTATGATTAACGGTTTTAAACTATGATTAGTGACATGTTACACCAATATATGAGGTATTTTGTGAGTTGGAATGAAGTATCTAGCCTACTTGACAAAAGAGGCAACAAAGTTGCTGTTTCTTGATAAAATAATAGCAATGTAGCCAGTGGTGACCCTAATTTTTTGAGGAGTGCTTTCCTGCTTTGCATGTTATTTTACATAAATACCTATCACATATCAGTTTGCAAACAATGTAAAATAAAAAATATAATTGAATAAATAAAGCCGCATACAAACATGGTCTCTTTTTGTTTTCTTGAGTAAGGCAGCTCCAAAATGGTGCTTTCTGTTGCGGTGGGGCAAGCCAGCAGAAAATACGAAGCGTTGCGCGGGGATTGGCTCAGTGTTCTGTCACTCATGGGGACACTATGTCGCAGCCAAGTCTAAGGATAGAGCTAGAAAATTCAAGTCATTTGGGTGCTGGCATTGAGTTATGCATGAAGTTCACTGCTATTCACTGCTATTCAGTGGAGTGGCTGTGTGGTCCCAAGTCTAAGATTAAGGGTATCTTTTCCTAGTTTAAAATTATAAACATTCAACATTGGCCATGCTGTCAATGAAGCATGATTTGTACTGCGCACAAAACAACTGATAACTGTAAAATCTGACTTTAGTGAGTTCAAGAACTGTCAGGATTTGGCCAGGATTGTTCCGATTTTGGCCACTAGATGCCCCCATTGTGCTTTTTTGATCCTTTTTGTTTTCCCTTGTTTCCATTATTTGCACCTGTGCCTCGTTTCCCTTGAATGTACTTAAACCCTTAGTTTTCCGCAGTTCTTTGCTCTGTGTTTGAATGTTAGCACCCAGCCCCAGCGATGCTGTGAACATTTGTTACTCCAGTTGGACTCTCTTGTGGTATTCTGTTTTTGTTCTTGTTTATTTATTTTTGATTATCTTTTGAAGCTTTTTCCCTGCTGTACCTACCACCTTGTGGATTTACCTTTTGACTTAGAGGATTACCTTTTTCTGTTGGAATTACTTTTGACGTTGTCGATTTATATTTTTGCCTGAACCTTCCTTTTACTTTATTAAAACACTGTCTCAAGTACTGCTGTGTCTGCCTCGTCTTCTGGGTTCTGCCGACTATTAGTGGCTCAGTTTGCTAAGTGACTGTTTTTCACACCGGAGACCTGAGTTTGTAACCAGGTCCTGACAGAAACACAGAGCCAAAATGAACCCAGAGGCAGCCAGTTCCAAGACGCGCTCACGCTATTGAACCGGGTCCGAAAGGAGGTCCTGCCAATCGGTTATTTGTCCCCAAGGCAGCGAGGACCCAGGTCATGCTGTGGGGGCACTGCTCTCGCCTCACCTGTCCCCCGGGCATAGGTCACACCTTGGAGTTCATCCCTCGAAAGTTCTGGTGGCCCACCATAAAAGAAGACGTTGCCACTTTTGTCATGGCCTGTCCCGTGTGCTGCCAGGGCAAATCTTCTTACCTCCGCCCTCAAGGACTCCTTCACCCTTTATCTATTCCCCACCGACCCTGGTCCCTTATCTCGTTGAACTTTATTACTGGCCTTCCTCCGTCCCATGGTAATACTACTATCCTAGTCATCATCGACAGGTTTTCTAAGCCGGCCAGGTTCGTCCCCTTGACTAACCATGTGTTCCGAGTCTTCGGCATTCCTCAAGATATGGTTTCCGACAGAGGTCCCCAGTTCGCCTCAAGGTTTTGCTAAGTGACTGTTTCTCACACCGGAGACCCGAGTTCGTAACCGGGTCCTGACAAGACAACTGGGAAGATACTGGGAAAAAACTCAAGCCTCTTTCTCGAGCTACAACCTGAAGATTACTAACATCATCATGATTCAACCTTTTTTTTCTCTAGTTCCCAGTTGTCTTGAAAGCACCATAAATCCAGAAAATGACAAACTTTGATGACAAAATTTTTCTACAAAGGACCACCGCGCCGCGCCACCTTCCTGTTCAAGTGTGCACAGCACAACAAGGTGAATCAAAAATGTCCTGTATTCTGCTGCAAAAAATGTTATATACCAGGGAGATATGTATACTGCAGCTAAGAAAGTAATACTCCATTTATGTTGAGCAGTATGCTGTTAGTAGCCCATGTGCCTCACCCTAATGTGGTCTATTTTCACTTCTTAATTTTGCCTACTGTTCTGACTTGGTGGTGCACATGTAGCCTATTTAACACCATAGTACCCTCCAAACTTGTCATTAAGCTCGAGACCCTGGGTCTCGACCCCGCCCTGTGCAACTGGGTCCGGGACTTCTTGACAGGCAGCCCCCAGGTGGTGAGGATCGGCGGGGTGGAGATGTTACCCACACTCAACACTGACTCGCCACAAGGGTGCATTCTCAGCCCTCTCCTGTACTCCCTGTTCACCCACGACTGCGTGGCCATGCACGCCTCCAACTCAATCATCAAGTTTGCAGACGACGACACTACAGTGGTAGGCTTGATGATTACCAGCAACGACCAGACGGGGAGGAAGTGAGGGCCCTTGGAGTGTGGTGTCAGGAAAATAACCTCACACTCAATGTCAACAAAACAAAGGAGATGATCGTGGACTTCAGAAACAGCAGAGGGAGCAGCCCTCTATCTACATTGACGGGACAGTAGTGGAGAGGGTGGAGAGTTTGAAGTTCCTCGGCGTACACATCACGGACAAACTGAAATGGTCCACCCACACAGACAGCGTGGTGAAGAAGGCGCAACAGCGCCCCAGGAGGCTGAGGAAATTCGGCTTGTCACCAAAAACACTCACAAACTTTTACAGATGCACAATCGAGAGCATCCTGTCGGGCTATCAACACCTGGTATGGCAGCTGCTCCGCCCATAACCGGAAGGCTCTCCAGTGGGTAGTGAGGTCTGCACAACGCATCACCGGGGCAAACTACCTGCCCTCCAGGACACCTACACCACCCGATGTCACAGGAAGGCCAAAACGAAGGCCAAAACGATCATCAAGGATAACAAGCACCCGAGTGGCTGCTTCCAACATACTGACTCAACTCCAGCCACTTTAATAATGGAAAAATGTATGTAATCAATTTGTCACTAGCCACTTTATATTATATTATGTTTACTTACCCTACATTACTTATCTCATATGCATATACTGTACGCTATACCATCTACTGCATCTTGCGATCTTGATGTAATTAAATGTATCACTAGTCACTTTAAACCTGTTAGAGATCGGGCTACTTTTTTCAACATTCTGTTAAAAATCGCGCAACATTTCAACGTCCTGCTACTCATGCCAGGAATATAGTATATGCATATGATTAGTATGTGTGCATAGAAAACACTCTGAAGTTTCTAGAACTGGTTCAATGGTGTCTGTGACTATAACAGAACGAGGTCCGTGGTCAAAATCGCAAGAAACCTGATCACAAAATCGACGAAGAAAAAAATCCATCCGCCAGTCTCTGTATTGTCTATGGCTTGCAATAAATGATGGAACTGTGCTTGCAATTCCCACAGCTTCCACACGATGTCGCCAGTGTTGTGATTTCCAGGTCCCTTTATCCTTGGTCAGATCACTGAATAGCACATCCTGTCATCAGGTGCGCACCCGGAAAAAATGTTGGTGAAAAAATTGGACTTCGTTTTGAAAACTTCTAGCTATTGAATACAGATCTTTCCGTGATCAATTTGATCATTTATTAACGTTTACTAATACCTAAACTTGGATTACAGAAGTAGGTTGAAGTGTTTTGTCAAAGTTTATAGGCAACTTTATGAATTTTAAAAAATGACGTCGTGTTGGGAAACGTGACTTTTTCCATGGATTTCTCGGTGTTCATAAATGGACATTTTGGGTATATATGGACCGATTTAATCGAAAAAAAAGACCCAATTGTGATGTTTATGGGACATATAGGAGTGCCAACAAAGAAGCTCGTCAAAGGTAATGAATGTTTTCTATTTTATTTCTGCGTTTTTGGTAGCGCCGGCTACGCTAATTTCTTTGTTTTCGTCCCCTTTGTGTGTTTCTGGGGGCTGCATGCTATCAGATAATAGCTTCTCATGCTTTCGCCGAAAAGCGTTTTACAAATCTGACATGTTGGCTATATTCACAATGAGTGTGGCTTTAATTGAGTACCTTGCATGTGAGTTTAAATGAAAGTTTGAGTTGTATGGAGTACAATTAGTTGGCGCTCTGGAATTTCTGCTGATTTTGTTCCTGTACAGGTACAAGCATCCATAAAAGGCAAGTCAGGCATATCAGCTATGTTTTTTAAAAGGCAGTAAAGGCTGCTGAATTAACTGTTTTGCTGCCAGACAAGGCTCCGCTAATAGCCAGTTGTAGCAGTGGTAAGGTGTTGGGACTGCTGTTGGGACTCTGCTGTTGGGAAAGCTTTATGTAGGCCCTAACAGTTTGTAGACACCGGTTGTCACCATTATTGTGCAATTAATGTATGGTTTTGTGTAGTGGCTTTGCTGGCATGCAACCCACATTTTTTGTTGTTGGCCCCGTCAAGATTTACATGCTAAAATCTCCACTGAATGTTGCACTGCTGCAACTCCACCGTGAAAGGTTCTCATGGGTTGGATGATTTGACATATAATGCGTTATTTTCCAGTACCTAGACAGAGAACTAGTTTGTTAGCTACTGTAGCTAGCTAGTTTATAAACCACGCTAGCTAGCATAAAATGTAATATATTATTGTCATTACTTAATGTTATTTAGCCGTTTTTATTATTTGTTCGGTAGCCACCTGATCATGGCATGCCGAAGGAGTCCACATTTGAATGTAAAAGCAAAAGCCAAAAAGGATGCGGCAGAGGAGAGCCGGGGGCTATTTCAGACCGGAATGGGGCCCCCTTCCAAGGGAATTGATCCTCTCTAACCAGAATTTATGCAAGATTATTTTCCCAGCTGTTTGGCCCTCTCATTTTAAAGAAGATTGAATATTGGGACTACCTCACTCATCTAAACTGGAACATCCATCGCAGTAACGGGTGCAATAAATCCAACTACTAACAGATCGGATTACTTCTAAAAAATGTATGCTATTTATCAACCAATCAATATTCATGCAAAAACACAGCTATTACAATCCCGAAAATTACCCTGCAATAGAGCATGCTTGGAAATATGATATATGGCTCTATGTAGAACCCGTCTTATTTTCCTGGCTTTCAATGAATCATAAAATAACTATTTATTCCCAAAAATTACCTTAGGATGTTAAAGGTTCTAAGTAGAACCATTTGCCTTTACAAAGAACACTTGTCTTCCAAAAATGGTTCTTCAGATCAAAACGGTTCTTGGTAGAACCCAACCCCTCTGCAAATAACCCTTTTGGAACTACGCACTTCCATTCAAAAGATCCACTGTATGCTATAAACCACACTCCCTTTTAGATGCATAGAACAAAAACTAATAGGCACAATTAAATTAAAAATGTGCATGGTTGTTGAATGGTTACTTCAGGATTTTATTCTGCAATAATTGTAGTAAATAAATAATAGGAAATAGTATTTTTTTATTTATATATACACTACCGTTCAAAAGTTTGGGGTCACTTAGAAATGTCCTTGTTTTTGAAAGAAAAGTTTTTAAAAATTGTCCTTTAAAATAACATCAAATTGATCAGAAATACAGTGTAGACATTGTTAACGCTGTAAATTACCTGGAAACGGCTGATTTGTTATGGAATATCTACATAAGCGTACAGAGGCCCATTATCAGCAACCGTCACTCCTGTGTTCCAATGGCACATTGTGTTAGCTAATCCAAGTTTATCATTATAATGATCATTAGAAAACCCTTTTGCAATTATGTTAGCACAGCTGGAAACTGTGCTGATTAAAGAAGCAATACAACTGGCCTTTAGACTAGTTGAGTATCTGGAGCGTCAGCATTTGTGGGTTCGATTGCTGGCTCAAAATGGCCAGAAACAAGGAACCTTCTTCTGAAACCTGTCAGTCAATTCTTGTTCTGAGAAATGAAGCCTATTCCATGCGAGAAATTGCCAAGAAACTGAAGATCTCATACAACGCTGTGTACTACTCCCTTCACAGAACAGCGCAAACTGGCCCTAACCAGAATAAAAAGAGGAGTGAGGCTCCGGTGCACAACTGAGCAAGAGGACAAGTACATTGGAGTGTCTAGTTTGAGAAACAGATGCTTCAAGTCCTCAACTGGCAGCTTCATGAAATAGTACCCGCAAAACACCAGTCTCAACGTCGATAGTGGAGCGGCGACACCGGGATGCTGGCCTTCTGGGCAGAGTTGCAAAGAAAAAGCCATATCTCAGACTGGCCAATAAAAATAAAATATTTATATGGGCAAGACAACACAGACACTGGATAGAGGAAGATTGGAAAAAAGTGTTATGGACAGACAAATCTAAGTTTGAGGTGGTTCAGATCACAAAGAGGAACATTCGTGAGACGCAGTAAAATTATATTTTGCTGGGGGAGTGCTTGACGCCAACTGTCAAGCATAGTGGAGACAATGTGATGGTCTGGGGGTGCTTTGGTGGTGGTAAAGTGGGAGATTTGTACAGGGCAAAAGGGATCTTGAAGAAGGAAGGCTATCACTCCATTTTGCAACACCATGACTTACCCTGTGGACGGCGCTTAATTGGAGCCAATTTCCTCCCACAACAGGACAATGACCTAAAGCACAGCGCCAAACTATGCAAGAAAGATTTAGGGAAAAAGCAGTCAAGCTGGTATTCTGTCTATAATGGAGTGGCCAGCACAGTAACCGGTTCTCAACCCTATTGAGCTGTTGTGGGAGCAGTATCGTACTAAAGAAGTGCCCATCAAGCCAATACAACTTGTGGGAGGTGCTTCAGGAAGCATGGGGTGAAATCTCTTCAGATTGCCTCAATAAATTGACAACTAGAATGCCAAAGGTCTCTAAGGCTGTAATTGCTGCAAAGCAAAGTTTGAAGAACAAAATTATTATTTCAATTAAAAATCATTATAACCTTGTATAACCTTATAACCTTGTCTAGATTTTTTTAGGGGGTAGATCAGCTTTAATATTGCAGATTGTAGCTTCCATCAATATAGTCGTCTGCATCGCTTCCAATCCATCATCATCCAAGACCTTTTTTGATATATATTTCCTTTATTACCCTCCAACTATACCACCCCTCCCCCAATTGGAGCAAACTAGTGAAGAACAACGCTTAGGCCTGTATTTCCACTTTATACATACTATATACATTTTATGGACACAGTCTATTTTACAATAGTTTTATTGTTTGTTTTTATCTCTTGTTCTTCCTCTAGCCTAAACCTCTCCCATATATTTATGTCCATCCGGTTTGATTTCCATTTGCCATATCTTTCAAACTGTACTCTTTCAAATAGGTTCCTAACCTATATATGTTTTACAGGCACAGTATGTTTTACATTGGTTCTTGTTTTTATTAGTCCCAACCTTCAGTTCCATTCAACCCATTCCCATCTCTCTCTTAACACTATCCATATTGGATTTCTAATTGCCATATATTTTTCAACTGTGCTGTGATGTTTCACAAAAGCTCTGAACCTTTCCATTCTCATTGTTTTTGATAAAAGTATTATTTTGCTAAAAGTATTATATTGTTGATTGATTGTACACTCATCTATATTTGGGTCTCAATGTCTGGTTGATTCTGCTAGTGCTGTTTCTCTGTGCATGACAAGGCGTTCTCCCTAGGCGTTACCGTCCTGTGATAGTGGGCATGATTGAAATCAAAATCCAACATCCCATTATCCAAGGATCTAGGAATGTCAGTTTCTCAATATGTCGCAAATCTCAGTTTTGGAGGATACGGACTTAATTACCAAATTATGCTATTTACACTTTTTTGGTTTTTGGTTTCAACTCCTTTTTAAAACTGAATTTAGAGAACTGAATTTGAAAACTGAATCTGAATGCATCTGAGAAATGTTCAATGATAGTGTGTAAACCTCATACACAGACAATGAATGTGATATCTACCATATTGAAACAGAATATTGAATTACATTTAAATATAATTTAAACTCTAATATTCATTCAAATCAGTTTAAAATCATGAAATACTAGTTAAATGTATGAATTCAATGATAAAAACATCTTAATTAATACAAATTTAAATACAATTTCTGCTAGCACTGAAATCACTCAATATGGACGCCTGACATTGTAGAACTTGACCCACCAGCTAATATTTTGTGGAAATGTATGACTGTAGTATGACTGTACCTCCATCGTAACCCACCATAGCTGACATTTTTGGTGATTTTCTATACAGTGATGCACAAGACAGCATTACAGAATGCTCTCTAATTATTCCGTTAGCATATGAACAGTATGAGGCAGAGGACAGAATTTTCACTCAGGATGTAATCTCTGCGAAACAGAAAGGAGAGAATGTCGCCAATCTCTGTCAGACATCTCTGCATATGGATACCCCTCCACACAGTTCTCACCGCTCAACGAGCGCCATTGTTTACCTTGACTATTCCCACAATCTACTCCAAATAATACAAACCCAGTGACGTTCTCATGTGTGTGTATATCATGTGTCCCTGACTTTCTGAATGATTCATCTGGTACTTGATACATCCCAATTGCCACTGTCAGGTTCAGCCTTTTCGTTTTTCATCAACGGCGTGGGAGCATCGCGAGCTAATGAGCTCCAGTGGAGAGGGTCAGGTGTTAACATGGACCCTCTCTCTTGTAAAAGTCAGCACAGTAGCCAAATACCACTGTTGATGTGCTCAGGATCGGATGGAGGAGGACAGGGTGAGGGACAAGGGATCTGGTTGTTAGTTCCTAAGCAGACTTGCACCGATCACACATTGCCTGTATTGCGTGGACGAGCGATGCAAAATAATTTTCCGTAGTGGAGTGGCGGTCGGTGCTGTTTAAAAAATGCACTGATAGTTAGAGCCTGTAAGTAAGCATTTCACTGTATTCGGAGCACGTGACAACTTTGATTTGATTTTACTCAATGATTCAACAATCATGCCAATGTTACAGTAATGTTATTTCATATTGAAAGAAAACAGATTATTTTTGTCATGTCTTGTTATGTCTGTTCCTGTCCTTTCTCTTCATTCTCTCTCTCTGCTGGTCTTTTTAGGTTACCTTCTCTGTCTCTCATTCCTCAGCTGTTCTACATCTGCCCTAACTAGCTCTTTCACTCTTCCCCACCTGTTCTCTCTTCCCCCTCTGATTAGGTCTCTATTTCTCTCTCTGTTCCTGCTACTTTCAGTGTCTGATTCTTGTTTGTGTTTTTTGATGCCAGAAGCAAGCTGTCGTCTCGTTTGCTTCCACCTTGTCCTGTCCTGTCGGAGTCTGCCTGGCAGGAGCATCCTGCACTATACTAACGTTCCTTTTGTTCCGCTGACAACGTTGGAAGAGGATTTATGCCATTCCTGTATTTTCATTAAAGAACTCTGTTTTCTGTTAAAACCGCTTTTGGGTCTTCACTCAAGTTCATAACAATTTTAGCTTACTGTAACCAGTCATACCATATTTGTGGATCTTCTGCAGACACCGGCTGTTCACACCAGAACAGGAGACCGCTATTGTGAAAATGGCGGTGGCAAACAAAACCATTAGACTACGAGAAATCCAGAACCACATAATTGCAGGCAACACAATATTCAATAACATTCACCAGGTGGGCTTGTCTACATTGGACCGTGAATTACAGCGCAACCGAATCCGGATGAAACAGGTCTACAGGGTGCCATTTGAGCAAAACTCAGAGAGGGTTAAATAACAGCGCTATGAATATGTGCAAATAAGTACTGTACTGTGAATTACTATCTTATCAGTATTGTATAGACATATTACAGTACTGTAATCCAGTGTATTGTGCTTCACCATATTGACTGCTCTAGGTCTATGTCACATGTTGTCTGTTTCGGAGAGTCTTGGAGCTGGATGACGCTGCAATTCAGCACGTTTATATTTACATTGACGAGGCTGGCTTCAACCTAGCCAAAAGATGGGAACTGGGACGGAACATTATTGGCCACCATACAATTGTGAATGTCCCTGGACAGCGTGGAGGGAATGTTACCATGTGCGCAGTCGTTAGCCAGCAAGGCATCTTCCATCATCATGCCAACCTTAGTCCTTACAACACCGCCCTTCTCATCTCATTCCTGGACACACTACATGGCATCCTCACTCCAGCCGAGCAGAGGGGTGGACCAGAGGTATGTTGGCATCTGGGACAACGTGAGTTTCCACCAGGCTGCTCTGGTCCGCAACTGGTTCATCAACCACCAACAATTTTTGTTCTATACTTTCCAACATATTCCCCATTCCTAAACCCAATTGAATAGTTTTTTTGGCACGCATGCCTCTTCTCCAGGCAATGGAGGATGCATATGGTGAAGTTGATGTGGGTGCTTTCGGCGGCTGGATCCGTCATTTCAGAAGATTCTTTCCCCGCTGTTTAGCCAGGGAGAATGTCGCTTGTGATGGAGATGAGGTAGACCAAAATAGAAGGCAGGACGCAGCCTAGTGTCTTTTTTTCTTACATTTTAGCATGTGTTTTTGTGTTTAGAGTTTTGAAAGAATGAGCCACTTTCATGTTTTATTTTTGTACAGAAAGCCCTTTATCTTATTGAATGTTTTTCCTGGTTTTCTCCTGTTGGGTATGGAAAATGTCACATTAAAAAATACTGCATTTTTGGAATAAATGACGTTTGTTACTGTATTGCATTTGTGTGTTAATTTATGTATATTTGAGTATGTATACATTACTGTAACAATCTTTTTCAACCGGCAACAGTGTAATACTGAAAATGCAAAAGGCATAAACCTACGGATGGGATATGCATAGTAGTATTTTTTGTTGTTGGTTGGTAGTCAGATCTATTCATATGACACGTCTGTGTGTCATTTTGATGCAACAAAAAAAAACATTTTGGAAAGAGAAAACAGTTTTGAATGCAGCTTTTGCTAAAGATTTGTTGAGTTTTGTGTTTGAGGTTTTGTGTTTAGAGTTTTGGGAAAATGGCCCAAAGATTGAGCAGACGTGTGTAAACAATTGTGGAAAACTGTAAGGGCAAAGAAAATGTCCTTTCCAATGCCTTGTCTTGTGCCCCCATGCCCTAGATGTTTGGATAACTTACCTGTCCTCTTCTGCAAAAAAATGTATTTATTCTAAATTCAAATTAACCCCATGCGACTGGATACAGAATTGTTATGAGAGCCATAAATCAAGGACGAAGAAAATATTGCCAAGCTAAGGTTGGTCGAAAATTCTCTGTGTAACACCAAACAGTGCCTATCCTGTAACTCCCAGTACTGGATATCAAAAATCTTTGGTTAAATCACGTTATCCGGTGCTATAGTTCTCTGCACTTAACTACACTTGAGACACACTACGACACGCTGAACTGTTCATACCATATTTTTATGTAAGTTACTTTTACCATACACTGTGCCAATCTGGTTGAATTACCCAGTTCTCTTTTAGAGTTAGCATTAAATACTCTCCCCGATATTTTAGGTTTAGACAAATAAACTTTCTTTGGATATATCTGAATGTCAGAAATCGGTTTGCTGTTACACAGCCCTGTACAGCTTATATGGATTCATAGAATATATTTATAATAGCAGACCACTTTTAAAGGTTGATCGAAAAATTGATTATGCTTATAATGAATCACACTGCTGTGTTCACACAGGCAGCCCAATTCTGATATTTTTTTCACAGATCAGTTCTGATTGGTGAAAAGACCAATTAGTGGAAAAAATATCAGAATTGGGCTACCTGTATAAACACAGCCATAGTCCTTCATCCCGCTTCAGTACACTGGCAACGGTGTTTGGCATGGTGGGTTGTGGAAGCTGAGACTCTTTGTGCTTGTGGGGAATGGTTTTGTCCTGTCTGCGGTGTTTGACCAGCTGGATAAGATTCTTAGAGCTACCAGCATCAGAAATTGCAGCCCAAATAAATGCTTCACAGAGTTCATGTAACAGACACATCTCAACATCAACTATTCAGACGAGACTGTGTGAATCAGGCTTTCATGGTCAAAATGCTGCAAAGAAACCACTACTAGAGGACACCAAAAAGAAGAGACTTGCTTGGGCCAAGAAACACGAGCAATGGACATTCGATCGGTGGAAATCTGTCCTTTGGTCTGAATCAAAATATGAGATCTCCACATGTGTGGTTCCCCCAGTAAAGCATGGAGGAGAAGGTGTGATGGTATGGGTGTGTTTTGCTGGTGACACTTGTCTGTGATTTATTTAGAATTCAAGGCACACTTAACCAGCATGGCTAACACAGCATTCTGCAACGATACGCCATCCCATCTGGTTTACGCTTAGTGGGACTATCATTTGTTTTTCAACAGGACAATGAATGACCCAACACACCTCCAGGCTGTGTATTTGACCAAGCAAGAAGAGCTAGAAGCAGAGCTGCCATGTCTGTTGACTCCATCTTACTGATTTACCAATCATGGTACCAATAATTGTACAGATGTACAGTGCCTTCAGAAAGAATTCAGACCCCTTGACTTTTTCCACATTTTGTTAGGTTACAACATTATTCCAAAATGTATTTAAAAAAAATCCTTATCAACCTACACACAATACCCCATGATGCCAGGGCAAAAATCATTTTTTGTCAATTTTGCTAATTGAAAAAACCCTGAAATATAACATTTACATAAGTATTCAGACCCTGTACTCAGTACTTAGTTGAAGCACCTTGGGTAGCAATTACAGCCTCGTGTTGTCTTGGGTATGACGGTGCAAGCTTGGCACACCTGTATTTGGGAAGTTTCTCCCCAGACCCTATCAAGCTCTGCTAGGATGGATGGGGAGTGTTGCTGCAAAGTTATTTTCAGGTGTCTCTAGAAATGTTTGATCGGGTTCATGCCCGGGCTCTGGCTGGGCCACTCAAGGACATTCAGAGAATTGTCCCGAAGCCACTCCTACATTGTCTTGGCTGTGTGCTTAGCGTTTTTGTCATGTTGAAATGTAAACCTTGACCCCAGTCTGAGGTTCTGAGTGCTCTGGAGCAGGTTTTATTTAGGATCTTTCTGTACTTTGCCTCAATCCTGACTAGTCTCCCAGTCCCCACCACCATGCTTCACCATAGCGATGTTTCCTCCAGACGTGACTCTTGAGAGTCTTTAGGTGCCTTTTGGCACACCCTAAGCGGACTGTCATGTGCCTTTTACTGAGGAGTGGCTTTCGTCTGGCCACTCTACCATAAAGGCCTGATTGGTGGAGTGCTGCAGAGATGGTTGTCTTTCTGGAAGGTTTTCCCATCTCCACTGAGGAACTCTGTGGCCCTTCTCCCTCGATTGCTCAGTTTGGCCAGGCAGCCAGCTCTAGGAAGTCTTGGTGGTTCCAAACGTCTTCCATTTAGGAATGATGGAGGCCACTTTGCTCTTGGGGACTTTGAATGGGACTCTTGGGGACCCCCCCTCCCCCCTCATATCTTTGCCCCGACACAATCTCGTCTCGGAGTTCTAAGAACAATTCCTTTGACCTCATGGCTTGGTTTTTGCTCTGACATGCACTGTCAACTGTGGAATCTTATGTAGACAGGTGTGTGCCTTGCCAAATCATGTCCAACCAATTTAATGTACCACAGGTGGACTCCAATCAAGTTGTAGAAACATCTCAAGGATGATCAGTGGAAACAGGATGCACCTGAGATCAAATTCGAGTCTCATAGCAAAGGGTTTGAAATATTTTGTAAATACGTTTTTTTATTTTTAAAACATTTGCAAAAAAGACGTAAAACCTGTGTTTGCTTTGTCATTATGGGGTACGGTGTGTAGATGAGGATTTTTGGGGGGGGGTCCATTTTAGAGTAAGTCTAACGTCACAATGTGGTAAAAGTTAAGGGGTCTGAATACTTTCTGAAGGCTCTGTATGTCTTAGAATGGATTATTGTAAAATCGCACACAGAGGAAGTTATTAGAATAATTTAGTAGCTAACGGCCGAATACGGTACCCCTGTCAGGCTTCAACTTTGAGCTAGTCTGCAACGCCACATTCAGGTAGCTCAATCTTTGCATGTTATGTCTCCATGAGACGCCATCTTAATTAACCAACTTAATTTGCCGTTAATGCGCTGTTGCGTCTTCACATAGGAATCATATGATCATTGGCTTTGTCCATTCATATACAGGCATTGGGAAGCAAACACTGGGCTTTGCCTTCGTCGATGAGCAAATACACATTGGCCCAATGTTGGCAGCCTACAGGCCATTCGCTAATCATCTTATAGTTTTATTCAACTGCGTACAAACATTTTTTGCTCGATACAAGACACAAAACTCATCAAAACAGCAGTTACATTCACCAAAATGATAAAATACTGGCAAAAATGCATTTACATTCATCAAAAGAACACAACTGCCTGCAAAAAGATTTACAGAAATATATATAACTCTTGAGTCAAACAGACAAAATAAAGTTGGTCCCATTTAACGAATAGATTTTTATTGCAGTGGTTAAATCATGATGATCAGAATGGAAAGAAAATCATCAAAAGGTCAGAGCTATGGGAAATGAATTGCTTTGTATGTATATTTCACCAAACAATTTCACACACATATAGACATAGACCTCAAACTACATCAAAGCAAGGCTCTGTAAAAGAAGGTTATGATGTTGGAGATGACAACTGGAGTTACCTAAAGTTACTTAGAACTAACCTAAATTCATTCTCTGCCTTTCCTCATACCTGTAATGTTGTAAAAAATCGAATGTCGAATTCAACATTGAGACAATGCTGAAACATCAACCCATGGGCGAGTCAGTGCCACATTTTCAGTGGTACTGAAATAAAAAATAATCGAAAAGTTATCTTGCCAATTCAGGTGTGAAATAAGCCTTTAAAAGTGCAGTTTTTATTGTATTACTTATCGTTAATGCCATCTTTAGAGTGCTTATCAATGCACAAGCACTTTTTTTACTAAGTCATACAAACGTGTTGCATTACGTGAAGTTTAAAAAGCATTATGTCATTACTAAATGTTTAATATGTGACTCACCACCTGGATTCGGTCTTATGTAGCAAAACATAAGATAAAAAAAATGTTTTTTACATTGGATAAAAGTAGAGCACCAGAGCTACAAAATGGTCTATCCACTCCTTTTGAAGAACATTGCGAAAGTAATTCTGCTTTGAAATTTGATCAACTTGTAAACTCACTTTTCAGAAAATCGCTCTTGAATGTTATGGTATCTAGCGAAGAGCTATTCTTTGTCTACACCCATTCAGCATCGTTCACACCCTCTTATCTCGTTTCGCTCTCGGAATGCACGCTTGACGTTCTGGACGATTATTTGTTTACCTCTGGATAATATGAAAACAGCCTAACCAGCTCTGCTGGCAATAATTTCATGACGTTTTTTGCAGATGTTTACTGACAGCGGCCATATTCAACGAGTGTTGTACACACGACACGTACCGTTAGCTAACGAGCCAGCCAGCTACTTTTAGATAGTTAAACAACAATGAACAAAGTGCCAACCATGCCTAACACTAGGCTCTAACAAGAAAAGCAAGCAGCTGCGGGAAACAAATAATAACCTCTGCTACGGAGCCAGCCAGCTACATTTAGTGAGCTAGCTAACAGTACACTTTAGCTTAAGACATATAGCTAGCTAGATAAACAATGAACATAGCTAGGTAAACAACATTTAAGATCACACACGTCACATAACATTAGCTAACGAGCCAGCCAGCTAACGTTAGCTAGTTAAACAACAATAAACAACGTAACAACAATGCCACAGTGCTGGGAGCTAACCAACCAGGTCCAATGTTAGCTAGCTAACATTAGGCTTTAACTAGAAAAGCAAACGGCTCTGGGAAATGAATAATAACGTCAGCTAGAGATCCAGCCAGCTAACATTAGCTAGCTAGCTAACAGTACACTTTAGCTTACACTCTGTCAAAATTAGAAATGTGTAATATCTGAAAATGTAGCTAGCTATCTTACCTGTATACATCATTATTCATGATGGACGCGTTTCTCTGTCAGGAATACCATACCACAGTTGCCCTTACTTTGAAGATGTAATCCGGAGACAGGTGTTTTCTACATCTCTTTAGCTATCATACTCTAATTCCACTGGTTTCAAAACTTGATCCTCCAGAAAGTAGAGAGCAACACTCATGCAGCTCCACTAGACAATACATTTTTTAAAAGCCGCGTTCGACAAGATTACCAACACAGACTGACCTGCTCAAATTGACAGAAGCCTTGAATATGGCAGACCAATCTGAACTCTTCTCTCGGCATGTCCAGCCCACTCATTATCTTAGCCAATCATGGCTAGTGGGAAGGTTACCAGCTTTTTCTGTGGCTTAACCAACAGCGCACGTAATTTAACAATTTTATTCATATTTACAGATGGCATACAAGTTTGTTATTAAGGCACATGAAAAGTTCACATGTTCGCGAAGGCATTTCTGCCCAAAAATGCATTTGAATTATATATATATCATATGGGGGAATGGGGAATGGAATGGGGAGTAGGTTTTTAATGAGTAGATGGCAGCTGCAGAGAAGCACCAAGATTTTACTGCAGAAGAGTTAATGGTGTGGTGATTTTTATTTTTATTAAAAATATGGTGGTATATAGGGGTAGGGTTAATTAGTGGTGGAATTTTTCCTTTTTGAAATCTGAATAATGAAGATAATTTAATGTAGGTAGGCTGTGACTTGCCTCACACTTCAGTTGAGTAGGTGGCAGTGCATGCACATTAAAGTTGGATGCAATCCACCAACCCAATCCGAAAGGAGAAGACAATTTTCAGAGGCTTTTTGAACTGAAAAGGTTCCCCGTGTGGGTTCTTCCAGGCTCCTTTACTTCTAAGACTGTATGAGAAAAACTGTAACATCATAAGGTTGTTACTTTCCCTTACATGTTCCTGACTCCAGCTGTTACAGATACCATATAGCGCACTGACAGTATAGGCCATTCACATGTAAGATGTTGATAAAATGTACATTTGTCAATTTGCACGGAGAAACCGCTAGCGGGATCAAATTCGACAACATCCGATGAAATCGGAGTGCGCCAAATTCAAAATACAAAATGATAATATTAAACATTCATGAAAATACAAGTGTCATACATGATTCTTTAGCTTAGAATCTTGGTAATTGAACTGCGTTGTCAGATTTCAAAAAGACTTTACGGCAAATGCACAGCGCCTCACATTAGCATATTTTCCAAAACAGCACAGGCGTCACAAAATAACAAATAGCGATAAAATAAATCACTTACTTTTGAAGATCTTCCTCTGTTTGCAATCCCAAGGGTGCCAGCTAAACAATTAATGGTCATTTTGTTCGATAACGGTCTTCTTTTATATCCCAAAAATAATGTTTTGTTTGCGCCATTAAATTCAATAATCCAGTCCTTCAACATGCATACAAAGGATTCCAAAAAGTTACCAGCAAAGTTCTTCCAAACGAGTCAAACAACGTTTTTTATTAATCCTCAGGTTGTCTAATATCTAAATAAATGATAATATTTCAGACGGAGATTACTATGTTCAATAGCAAAGGAAAAGAACGAAGAGCGCGCCCACGTTCACGCGTGCAAAAAGACAACTCAACTTGGAAAGACTACCAATACTTCTTCATTTTTCAAAACAACAAGCCTAAAACAAGCCTGAACACTGTTGACATCTAGTGGAAGCCATAGGAACTGCAATCTGGGAGGTGGAAATTAGATCTTTCAATAGCATTGCCTTGGAAGTCATTCGGAGCTCCAAAAAATACATTTCCTGATCGTTTTTCCTTGGGTTTTTGCTTGCTATATCAGTTCTGTTATACCCACAGACATTATTGTAACAGTATTAGAAACTTCAGAGTGTTTTTTATCCAATTCTACCAAATATATGCATATCCTAGCTTTCTGGGCTTGAGTAACAGGCAGTTTGCATTGGGCACATCAGACAGGCGGAAATTCATAATACTCCCCCGACCCTAGAAAGGTGAATCTGATATGTTTGATTCCTTAAAATTAAAAGTACTCAGTAGACTTGGAATGTGTAAACATTTTAAATACAATCCCAGTGATAGCAAAGGTGGATCATTTGAACTGCTTTATAGGTTGAGGCTTTTAATTGCTTTCTCAATCGAAAAACTACTCACGTTTACATATTTCTCTTCTCCCCATTACCTCTCCCTGAGACAATATGCCCTGATTTCATACAATAAAGGAATTCCTCATAAAGTAAATATTATTTCACGACGTATTAGCTCATTATCTGCTGCACAATGTTTCATCTTTTATTAGGCATGAGCACAGGAAGCACTCATAAATGGCCAAAACAGTTCAACATGGGGCATTAGAGAAGAGTGGGGCAAGAAGCTACTGCTTCATTGAATCTTAGCCAAACTACATGTAGGTAACATTGTTGTTCCATGTAGAAATTGTGCACCAATATTGGATTTTTAACGCCTGTTATGTTAAATGAAGCACCACATGGAAATATAGACTACATGGATATTGTAACGGTTTTCTTCCTGGGAAGTAGAGGCGGAACAAAATGCAGCGTGGTTATTTATAAACATCTTTAATGAAAGATGAAAACGTGAACACTATACAAAATAAGAAAATGTGGAAAAACCGAAACTGTCCTAACTGGTGCAAAACACAGAGAGAGGAACAATCACCCACAAGATACCTAAAGAATGTGGTTGCCTAAATATGGTTCCCAATCAGAGACAACACCAATAAACGCCAATAAACACCTGCCTCTGATTAAGAACCACTCCAGGGAACCATAGACTTACCTAGAACACTCAACTGAACACAACCCCATAGACTACAAAAACCCCTAGACAAAACAAGACACATAAATCACCCATGTCACACCCTGGCCTAACCAACATAATAAAGAAAACACAGAATACTAAGGCCAGGGCGTGACAGATATAACCACATATATACAAACCACATGGAAAATTCTATAAATCAACATTTTTATATGAATTAATACTTGCTGAAGTGCCAAAAATCAGCATTTTGACATGTCGGTCCTCAAGTTTTTCTGACAAAGATTTTAACCCATTTAAACCAAAATAATAACTTTTCACCATCCTGGTAAAGCCCTCGTTACTTTGACAAAGTAATTTCACGTGACTAGTGATTCATTTACATTTGTACCTCATTTTAAGATCTGTTATGTGAACTGAACAATCATTTTAATATGGTGAAATTATTCCTTATTTTTTTCCCAAAAGAAACATTGAACATCCAGTAGTCAAATCAGGTGAGCTGGTTCTACTCATTCTGTAAATGTTCTCATATTTTGTAGTGGAAATCTGAGTTGGTCGAGCATAACATGCCAACCCTGTTTCTTTAATTGGCACTTATTTTAGTATGTTTTCTTAATTTGAGATGGGAAAACATGTTGTACAAGTGTCTTTAATGACAGAATGTTAATAGTAGCTGAAAGAAAGTTTTTTAAACAAATTACACTACCCAAAAGGCACTCTATTGGTGGAATGACCCAACACAAGCAGAACCTATCCTGACATAGCATGGGAGAAGATGGTAAACACTATCTCTCTATAGGGATTAACCTCTGAAAGAGTTACCACTGAAATGCAAATAATTTAAATCTGTCCCGAAAATGTATCCCTGTTGTACACCCACCTTTTCCAATTTGGAAAGTCTGGGCCAAGCAGGCCAATTAACATGTATGTCACTTCATCGTATCACGAGAGGAACAGGGATAACCCTTGAGAACCTTGTGATGTTTAAGCACTGAGGACTGAACATATACAGTATATACTATGTGACTTCTATTAAGTGGAATGAAGCCGACAGGACTGGCAAAGGCCCCTTTGAAGATGCCAGCCCTTGCCCTCTGTTGGCACACTGACACTGCTGTGGTCCATGGGTAATTTATTCAGACAAATAATCAAGTAGATGTCAGTGGTAGAAAACCATGAATGGCAGTTGGACACACAGTGAGGTACACACACTCAATAGCAAGTCGTTATGAAAATTGGCCAGCTGGGGAGTAATTGCTCAGAAGTCTGTGTGCATGGAATAGCCCTTAGGTGCAATTACTTCTGTATGCTGAGCCCAAGCCAGGGATTTGGAATGGAAGCAGCTTCCCTTCTCAGCTGGTAAATAGTAATACAAATGCCAACACATTCACACAATTATACTCACACACACACACACACACACACACACACACACACACACACGCACACACACACGCACAGACACACGCACACACGCACACACACACACAGTAATGGAGGGTTCTCCCTCTCTCTGCCACTCACTCATTGCATATTCCCTTCCTTGCGCTCCTGTTCTCTCTCCCTTTCTCTCTCTGGTTGCATTACAGCACCTCTATACAATTGCTAGACTCAAAAGATCATAAATGATTCCAAACAAGCCATTAGGGCTTAACAACCTCTCCCCCCTCTCTTTCTCATTCGCACGCACGCACACACACACACACACAGACACACACACACACGTATTTACCTGATTTCTTTAGTGTCAATGCTGTGCTTCTGAGAAAGAATGGTTAATCTCTTACAAGTTCACTCTCCACAGGTGGTCTAGGCGTGTAGTCAAGTACATGGGATAGAGATAAACTTGAGGAACAGATTGACCTGTATTGTTTAAAATCATCTTTGCTTCTTTCTGAGTAGCCTGGTCACACGGCATAAGACAAAGAGCCTCTGAGATTGAACACAGTTCTTCAGTCCATCTTGTTCTTTTACAATCTTCCAAGGACACAAGTGTGGGGAGATAGAAGAGAACGGAGGCTAGCTTGGTAGAGAGAGAGAGGGGGGGGGTTAGTGAGGTGCTAAGAAGTATTTCTCTTTTGTGGGGAAAACTCATTCTAATTGGCTGGGGCTTGTTCCCCAGTGGGTGGGCTTGGCTGCCAAGTGGGTGGGCCTATGCCCTCCCAGGCCCACCCATGGCTGCACCCCTTCCCAGTCATGTGAAATCCATAGATTAGGGCCAAATGAATTGATTTCAATTGACTGATTTCCTTATATGAACTGTAACTCAGTAAAGTCTTTGAAAATGTTGCATGTTTCGTTTATATGTTTGGTCAGTATACATTGATTGATTGATTATTCTTATGCCACACAAAGATAAAACATACCATTTTATAAACTAATCCAATCAGTTAGTTAGATTTATTGCACCCCTTTACCAGAGTCCCTAGCCCTTTTTTTGCCTTCAAGTTGACTATTTTTCAAAAACTAAATCTATGGAATTATTTAGGATGCTTAAAACAGAAGCTTATACTATACAAAATGAAACAAATTATTTGAACAACAGTTCAGAAAGTGTGGTTTCACATAAAACATTTTTAAAATAGTGTCTTCAACAGGATTTGACCTCAATCCCTCAGGTTGCTGAATATTCCATAATTTGCTACTCTACCTGCTAAGCTCATAGTCATATGAAATATTATGTACAAAATCCTACCTATATTTATAAGTATGGTGTCCAGTAGAGGTCGTGTTTGAAAGCAGTTTGGATCTGAAGAAAGCACTGGAACCACTGGAACCAGCGAAGTCTATGGGACTAACAGTTTGAAAAAGCACGTTGATCAAACAAGCTTCGGATGGTGTTGATGGCGTACTTCTGATAAAGTGACACACACGCATCGGCACACTGGTTCGAAGTTAGCTGCTTTAGCGATGTTGACAAGTGCCTCAGGGCTGCGGTATCAACCGTAACATCACTACCAGCTAGCATACTATGACTTGCAGACCTGATGGCGGCCTGTCAATTGTAAACCAGGATTTTCCTAACACCACTATGTTGGGATAAAACTAGTCCATCAAAATAACCCTTATGATATATGTAATGTATTGTCATAGTAAAAAAAATGTATGGTAACATTCACCTAAGTACTTATTTGGTGAAAGCCTCAAACCTTCAAAAAGAAATAATTCAGCAAACATGTCTCTGTCAGTAACAAATAAAATCATGAGTGGTTATTCTACTTTTCACTTGAGAAAAAAGGCACCATGCACAATATGCAAATTACCACCCATGCGATAGTGTTAAAACAACACCCCAAATAATTTACTGTAACAGTGTTTTACTAATAGGAGTTAACTTTAGATTAACACTAATATTGAATAGAAATAACACTGTAAATATGAATTACCCTGTAGTGTCACATTTTAGTAACAATGGCAAGCGTAATACAGTATAAAAAATGTAACTATGAAGTGTTACATTAACACTCAAAATGTAGCACCATAATAAGACTGCTTTTTAAACTCTGTAGAGTGGGACCATATGTTATCTGAAGTAGTGTTAAAATTAACTTTTAAGTGTTGATTTAATACTGCGAAATGTATTGTGTAGTAACGAGTGACTCTGGTGTCGGATTACATTAAAAAGTCCAGCCTATTTCCAGCCTATTTCCAGCCTATTTCTTTCCATGAAAGGCCCTAACTTCTTGGCAGAAAGATACAGTAAGCACTGTCAAATGAAGGACAATTGCTGGAAATCTATCTGTATCCACATAAGATAGTCCCGGCATCGTTCTATGACAAACACGTACAATTTTATATTTAATTCAATGGAAGAAAACAGAGAGACGGAGAGACTGCCAGTTCCTCAAAGTAGCCATTGGCTGTATTATACACTGAGTGTGCAAAGTATTATGAATTATGCTCTTTCCCTGCAGACATTTGCGCTGTCTTGCACGAATTGGCAAATTCTCTGGCTGTCGCTCGCATTGCCTTCCTTGTTATTTTCCTTACAAATAATAATGTTGGACATGTATGCGTTCTTATCACAGTAAGTGCCTTATTTTCTGTGTATCGTGCTGTCGTTTCTACTGTAGCATACAGTATATATGTATGTATATGTATGTATGTATGGAGCATAATGTATTTACAGTTTATTCATGTTGACATAATGCATTCCGATTATTGTATAGATTGTAACAATGGACACCTATCTGTGTAAAATCATTTTTTGAAGATTGTACTGATTATAATGAGCTAAGCTTTTTGCCAGCGGTGGCTTCATGTTTGATGACATTATGCAATGCATTCTGGGTGTCATCTAAACTTCTGTCAGACCAAAGATGTTATAATGTAACCTTAATTTAACTAGGCAAGTCAGTTAAGAACAAATTCTTATTTGCAATGATGTCATACACCGGCCAAACCCGGAGGATGCTGGGTCCAATTGTGCTCCGCCCTATTGGACTCTCAATCACGGCCAGTTGTGATACAGCCTGGATTCGAAGAAGGGTGTCGGTAGTGACGCTTCTAGCACTGAAATGCAGTGCCTTTAGACTGCTGCGCCACTCGGGAGCCCTGATAATGAGGTAAAGGTTTAACTTCCAGAAGTGAATGAAGGGAAGTGAATGATCGTAGACGACACACCACCTTCAACATGCATACTGCAAACATACCAAACTCATCTTGTCTCCTCTTATCTTTGTTTGACATGAAAAACAAACATGGTGGGGCACACAAACTACCCATCTTTGGATTATTTTAGATTCCTAGAAAATGTTTTACTCAATTATTTAGATTAATGGTGAGCTCACCCATGATGTGATGAAATATAAATAGTAATTACGATTAGCTAATTCATATTGTGGTTTCTGTCAGCCGAGAGTTATCTAAATATGACCGCTTGTTAAGTTAATCTTTCCTCAGTTAGCGCTAGGACTAATGTAGCCTACATTTTCTGGTTTGGACATTTTCCGGTTTGGATGCTGTCACAACTTCTGTGAATGTCTGAACACTGCATCCAAAAAGAAACTGGTCACATTCAGGACATAACTTTGTAAGGACTGTACTTGTGCAAAATGTTTCTGTGAAAAAACAGTGTTATCTAGCTTAAATGTTGACAGTTGCGTCAATCGAAACTAGACGTTCTAAATAAGCATTCTAATCACACTGGTTTGAGCGTACTCTTTAGGGACTATTGTAGAATAATCACACCCGTTTGTTGGTATTTGTGGAAAAGGTTAAATGGTTCCTTGGAGAACTCTTGCCCGATAAAGAACCTTTGAGTTAAGTGTGGGATTCTTGATGTGGCATCTATGGTTCTTCAGAATTCTAAAAGGTTCTTGAAATATATTGAAGCCTGCCGATGGGTCCCTTTTATAGCACACAGCAAATTGGCTAGTGTTAACTAGTGACATACTCACTTCCCCCCCTCCTCTCTTTCTATCTCTCACTGTGTATATTTTTCTCACACACACACACACACACACACACACACACACACACACACACACACACACACACACACACACACACACACACACACACACACACACACACACACACAGAAACACACAGAAACACACACACCACACACACACACACACACACACACATACAGGATACAGCAATTGTTTAATGTGATCGCTTTGCATTTGTGATGTGCCAGCTGTCATGTCTACCCTCTTGCTGGGTCTTGATTGAGTCAAACTGAAGTGGACCTTGTGTACTCATGTTAATCTGGGGAGAGCCTGACCCTATCAATACATTCGTACAACCCAGATGCTACTCAACAGGCTGCAACAGAAGCCTGCTCTCTCACTACCAGCACTGTGTAGCCAGCACACACAGTCTCATCTGACAATTGAGGGGTTTTAGTCTCATAACTGACAACTGATATCCTAATATGGATGACGTGCAACATATGCTCGTAATGGCCTGCTCATTAGAATGAAAATACTCCAGCGACAATGATATGTCACTTTTTTTATTACCCCAATGCAATAATATTGGCATTTTGGAATAATGAATCTGCGTCATCCGCAGAGGCCTCAAAAATATTGAAATGATATTATGATTTCCCACAATAAAATGTACCTTTGGCATAATTCTATCTCGCCGTCTCTTAGCTTTCCTCACTGTAATAACATTGTCACGGTATGAGGTGCATATCACCTACGTATCTGTCTGGAAGCATGCTAATAAAACTCCAGAATTTTGAATGATTTGAACTGTCTCGCAGGCTGTCTTTATAAGGCTCTTTATTTGACATGCCACAGGGCCCTTCCCAACCATATAAGAAAGATATAAGAAGGATACTGGACAGCTGGAGAGGAAGGAAAAAATACCAAGAGAAATAAACCAAGATGGCGTAGCAGTGAAGACATGTTTTGTTCGTCCTCCAGTGGACTTTTGTATTTTTCAAATTTTTTGTATATATATTTCAATTTTATTCAAGAACCTCCAGAAGCTAACCAGCTTATTAGCTACAAGCTATTTCGTCATTGTTAGCCACTGCTAGCGGCTATTACCTTCTGCACAGATACCAGCCCTGTTTTTAGCCTGGACAATACTCGCTAGTCTACCAGTACCGGACTGTCTCTCCACAACAATGCCGGATTCCTGCCGTAATCCCTGGACCTCTACTTCTGATCTTCACAGCTAGCTTGCAGCTAGCTAGCTCACAGCTTGCAGCGAGCTAGCTCACAGTGCCTGGGCTTACCTCCGCTGTACCCGCACCCACACCATACCCCTTGTTCATTATGCCCTGAATGCCCTGAATATATTCTACCACGCCCAGAAATCTGCTCCTTTTATTCTTTGTCCCCAACGCTCTTGGCGACCAGTTTTGATAGCCTTTAGCCGCAACCCTCATCCTACTCCTCCTCTGTTCTGCGGGTGATGTGGAGGTAAACCCAGGCCCTGCATGTCCCCAGGCACTCTCATTTGTTGACTTCTGTGATCGAAAAAGCCTTGGTTTCATGCATGTCAACATCAGAAGCCTCTTCCCTAAGTTTGTTTTACTCACTACTTTAGCACACTCTGCCAACCCTGATGTCCTTGCCATGTCTGAATCCTGGCTTAGGAAGGCCACTAAAAATTCTGAGATTTCCATACCCAACTATAACATTTTCTGTCAAGATAGAACTGCCAAAGAGGGAGGAGTTACAGTCTACTGCAGAGATAGCCTGCAAAGTAATGTCATACTTTCCAGGTCCATACCCAAACAGTTCGAACTTCTAATTTTAAGAATTAATCTCTCCAGAAATAAGTCGCTCACTGTTGCCAACTGCTACAGAGCCCCTCATCTCCCAGTTGTGCCCTGGACACCATTTGTGAATTGATCGCTCCCCATCTAGCTTTAGAGTTTGTTCTGTAGGTGACCTAAACTGGGAGATGCTTAACACCCCGGCAGTCCTACAATCTAAGCTTGATGCCCTCAATCTCACACAAATCATCAATGAACCCACCAGTTACAACCCTAAATCTGTAAACATGGGCACCCTCATAGATGTTATCCTGACCAACTGGCCCTCCAAAAACACCTCCGCTGTCTTCAATCAGGATCTCATCGATCACTGCATCATTGCCTGTATCCGCTACGGGTCCGCGGTCAAACGACCACCCCTCATCACTGTCAAACGCTCTCTAAAACACTTCTGCGAGCAGGCCTTTCTAATCGACCTGGAAGGATATTGACCTCATCCCGTCAGTTGAGGATGCCTGGTCATTCTTTAAAAGTAACTATCTCAACATCTCAGATACGCATGCTCCTTTCAAAAATGCAGAACTAAGAACACATATAGCCCTTGGTTCACTCCAGACCGGACTGCCCTCAACCAGCACAAAAACATCCTGTGGCGGACTGCAAAAGCATTGAATATTCCCCGCGATATGCAACTGTTCAGGGAAGTCAGGAACCAATTCACGCAGTCAGTCAGGAAAGCAAAGGCCAGCTTTTTCAAGCAGAGATTTGCATCCTGTAGCTCTAACTCCAAGTTCTGGGACACTGTAAAGTCCATGGAGAACAAGAGCACCTCCTCCCAGCTGCCCGCTGCACTGAGGCTAGGTAACACGGTCACCACCGATAAATCCATGATAATCGAAAACTTCAACAAGCGTTTCTCAACAGCTGGCCATGCTTTCCTCCTGGCTACTCCAACTTCGGCCAACAACTCCGCCCCCCTCGCAGCTACTCGCCCAAGCCTCCCCAGCTTCTCCTTTACCCAAATCCAGATAGCAGATGTTCTGAAAGAGCTGCAAAACCTGGACCAATACAAATCATCTGGGCTTGACCATCTGGAACCTCTACTTCTGAAACTATCCGCCGCCATTGTCGCAACCACTATTTCCAGTCTGTTCAACCTCTCTTTCATATCGTCTGATATCGCAAAGGATTGGAAAACTGCTGCGGTCATCCCCCACTTCCAAGGGAGAGACACCCTGGACCCAACATTTTAGAGACCTATATCCATCCTGCCCTGCCTATCTAAGGTCTTCGAAAGCCAAGTCAACAAACAGATAACTGACCATCTCGAATCCCACCGAGCCAGTCACGGGTGCACCTCAGCCACACTCAAGGTACTAAACGATATCATAACCGCCATCGATAAAAGACAGTACTGTGCAGCCGTCTTCATCGACCTGGCCAAGGCTTTCGACTCTGTCAATCACCATATTCTTATCGGCAGAATCAGTAGCCTCGATTTTTCGAATGACTGCCTTACCTGGTTTACCAACTACTTTGCAGACAGAGTTCAGTGTGTCAAATCGGAGGGCATATTGTCCGGTCATCGGGCAGTCTCTATGGGGGTGCCACAGGGTTCAATTCTTGGGCCGACTCTTTTCTCTGTATATATCAATGATGTTGCTCTTGCTGCGGGCGATTCCCTGATCCACCTCTACTCAGACGACACCATTCTGTATACTTCTGGCCCTTCCTTGGACACTATGCAATCTAACCTCCAAACGAACTTCAATGCCATACAACACTCCTTCCGTGGCCTCCAACTGCTCTTAAACGCTAGTAAAACCAAATGCATGCTTTTCAACCGTTCGCTGCCTGCACCCGCACGCCCGACTAGCATCATCACCCTGGATGGTTCTGACCTAGAATATGTGGACATCTATAAGTACCTAGGTGTCTGGCTAGACTGTAAACTCTCCTTCCAGATTCATATCAAACATCTCCAAACTAAAATCAAATCTAGTCGGCTTTCTATTTCGCAACAAAGCCTCCTTCACTCACGCCGCTAAACTTACCCAAGTAAAACTGACTATCCTACCGATCCTCGACTTCGGCGATGTCATCTACAAAATCGCTTCCAATAATCTACTCAGCAAACTGGATGCAGTTTATCACAGTGCCGTCCATTTTGTTACTAAAGCACCTTATACCACCCACCACTGCGACCTGTATGCTCTAGAATGGCTGGCCCTCGCTAGATATTATTCGCCAGACCCACTGTCTCCAGGTCATCTACAAGTCCATGCTAGGTAAAGCTCCACCTTATCTCAGTTCCACTGGTCACGATGGCAACACCCACCCGTAGCACATGCTCCAGCAGGTGTATCTCACTGATCATTACTAAAGCCAATACCTCTTTGGCCGCCTTTCCTTCCAGTTCTCTGCTGCCTGTGACTGGAACGAATTGCAAAAATCGCTGAAGTTGGAGACATTTATCTCTGAGCAGCTAACCGATCGCTGCAGCTGTACATAGTCCATTGGTAAATAGCCCACCCAATTTACCTACCTCACCCCCATACTGTTTTTATTGATTTACTTTTCTGCTCTTTTGCACACCAGTATCTCTACCTGCACAGAACCATCTGATCATTTATCACTCCAGTGTTAATCTGCTAAATTGTAATTATTTGCCTACCTCCTCATGCCTTTTGCACACAATGTATATAGACTTTTTTTCTACTGTGATATTGACTTGTTTATTGTGTACTCCATGTGTAACTCTGTGTTGTTGTCTGTTCACACTGCTATGCTTTGTCTTGGCCAGGTCGCAATTGTAAATGAGAACTTGTTCTCATCTAGCCTACCTGGTTAAATAAAGGTAAAAAAAAATAAAAAAATAAAAAAATATTAAGATAGTGAGCTTGGTTACAAGAGTTCGGGAACCCAAGATATTTCGTACCGGGTTCCGTAGACTCAAAGGCAAGTTGATTATGTTTACTCCGTCAATGCCAATCATTCATATGCATTCATAAGCGTTTTTTAAATGTGATATCCCAATTTCTGTGACACAAACTTTCTCTTACTTACTTAACACAAGTGATTACATTTTTAGGAAAGGTTTTGTATTTAACCCTCTGTTTCCCCCATGTCCTTGTCCGGTATTGTTTTATTGTAAGTGCTTGTGCAAGTTATGTCTTGATGCTGTTCTTCCACTAACCTCATTGCAACTCCCCTCCAAGTCTCCGACCACTACCTTGTATCCTTTTCCCTCTCGCTCTCATCCAACACTTCCCACACTGCCCCTACTCGGATGATATCGCGCCGTCCCAACCTTCGCTCTCTCTCCCCCGCTACTCTCTCCTCTTCCATCCTATCATCTCTTCCCTCTGCTCATACCTTCTCCAACCTATCTCCTGATTCTGCCTCCTCAACCCTCCTCTCTTCCCTTTCTGCATCCTTTGACTCTCTATGTCCCCTATCCTCCAGGCCGGCTCGGTCCTCCCCTCCCGCTCCGTGGCTCGACGACTCACTGCGAGCTCACAGAACAGTGCTCCGGGCAGCCGAGCGGAAATGGAGGAAAACTCGCCTCCCTGCGGACCTGGCATCCTTTCACTCCCTCCTCTCTACATTTTCCTCCTCTGTCTCTGCTGCTAAAGCCACTTTCTTCCACTCTAAATTCCAAGCATCTGCCTCTAACCCTAGGAAGCTCTTTGCCACCTTCTCCTCCCTCCTGAATCCTCCTCCCCCCCCCCCTCCTCCCTCTCTGCAGATGACTTCGTCAACCATTTTGAAAAGAAGGTCGACGACATCCGATCCTCGTTTGCTAAGTCAAACGACACCGCTGGTTCTGCTCACACTGCCCTACCCTGTGCTCTGACCTCTTTCTCCCCTCTCTCTCCAGATGAAATCTCGCTTCTTGTGACGGCCGGCCGCCCAACAACCTGCCCGCTTGACCCTATCCCCTCCTCTCTTCTCCAGACCATTTCCGGAGACCTTCTCCCTTACCTCACCTCGCTCATCAACTCATCCCTGACCGCTGGCTACGTCCCTTCCGTCTTCAAGAGAGCGAGAGTTGCACCCCTTCTGAAAAAACCTACACTCGATCCCTCCGATGTCAACAACTACAGACCAGTATCCCTTCTTTCTTTTCTCTCCAAAACTCTTGAACGTGCCGTCCTTGGCCAGCTCTCCCGCTATCTCTCTCAGAATGACCTTCTTGATCCAAATCAGTCAGGTTTCAAGACTAGTCATTCAACTGAGACTGCTCTTCTCTGTATCACGGAGGCGCTCCGCACTGCTAAAGCTAACTCTCTCTCCTCTGCTCTCATCCTTCTAGACCTATCGGCTGCCTTCGACACTGTGAACCATCAGATCCTCCTCTCCACCCTCTCCGAGTTGGGCATCTCCGGTGCGGCCCACGCTTGGATTGCGTCCTACCTGACAGGTCGCTCCTACCAGGTGGCGTGGCGAGAATCTGTCTCCTCGCCACGCGCTCTCACCACTGGTGTCCCCCAGGGCTCTGTTCTAGGCCCTCTCCTATTCTCGCGATACACCAAGTCACTTGGCTCTGTCATAACCTCACATGGTCTCTCCTATCATTGCTATGCAGACGACACACAATTAATCTTCTCCTTTCCCCCTTCTGATGACCAGGTGGCGAATCGCATCTCTGCATGTCTGGCAGACATATCAGTGTGGATGACGGATCACCACCTCAAGCTGAACCTCGGCAAGACGGAGCTGCTCTTCCTCCCGGGGAAGGACTGCCCGCTCCATGATCTCGCCATCACGGTTGACAACTCCATTGTTTCCTCCTCCCAGAGCGCTAAGAACCTTGGCGTGATCCTGGACAACACCCTGTCGTTCTCAACTAACATCAAGGCGGTGGCCCGTTCCTGTAGGTTCATGCTCTACAACATCCGCAGAGTACGCCCCTGCCTCACACAGGAAGCGGCGCAGGTCCTAATCCAGGCACTTGTCATCTCCCGTCTGGATTACTGCAACTCGCTGTTGGCTGGGCTCCCTGCCTGTGCCATTAAACCCCTACAACTCATCCAGAACGCCGCAGCCCGTCTGGTGTTCAACCTTCCCAAGTTCTCTCACGTCACCCCGCTCCTCCGCTCTCTCCACTGGCTTCCAGTTGAAGCTCGCATCCGCTACAAGACCATGGTGCTTGCCTACGGAGCTGTGAGGGGAACGGCACCGCAGTACCTCCAGGCTCTGATCAGGCCCTACACCCAAACAAGGGCACTGCGTTCATCCACCTCTGGCCTGCTCGCCTCCCTACCACTGAGGAAGTACAGTTCCCGCTCAGCCCAGTCAAAACTGTTCGCTGCTCTGGCCCCCAATGGTGGAACAAACTCCCTCACGACGCCAGGACAGCGGAGTCAATCACCACCTTCCGGAGACACCTGAAACCCCACCTCTTCAAGGAATACCTAGGATAGGATAAAGCAATCCTTCTCACCCCCCCCTTAAATGATTTAGATGCACTATTGTAAAGTGGCTGTTCCACTGATGTCAGAAGGTGAATTCACCAATTTGTAAGTCGCTCTGGATAAGAGCGTCTGCTAAATGACTTAAATGTAAATGTAAATGTAATGTCTGGTGTGCGAAGGGGTTTTGTCCCATGGTATAATATATTGTTTTTGTTCACTGTGATTTTTATTATTAAACTGCTCTGTTGTAACAGTTTTTGCTCTCCTGCACCTGACTTCTCTACCACCAGTACGCACGCCTCACATTCTTCTATTTTAGAATAATCTAAAATAGAACATATAATTTGATTTGTTTAACACTTTTTGGTTACTACATGATTCCATATGTGTTATTTCATAGTTTTGATGTGTTCCCTAGTATTCTACAACATAGAAAATTGTACAAATGAAGAAAAATCCTTGAATAAGTAGGTGTGTCCTAAATTTTGACTGGTACTGTATATGAATATGGATTTCCCATCACGAAATGGACATGCTGTAATGAACACTTAAGAGTGTGGGATAGGATACACTATGAGTAAATGCCCATTTCCAACATATTGCTAATGGACAGTGTCCATTACATGTCCGAATGAGAAAAGCTAGTGATTTTTAACAAGTACAAAGATACTCTTTCCTTCAATCTTGCGATGCAGATTCAGACACAATAATTCTCAGGCCTGCAGTCTTAGATTAATAAAGTTGAACAACAATGTCTAAGCTTTTCAAAGCAACAAGACCAATGCCTTATTTATGGAAATTGCAAACATGTACGAATTAGCGGAGCTAATGAAATTAAACTACCCTATTGACATCATAAAGACTTTGCTTATTAGCAAAAACAACAGACATCAAAGTTGTGAACCTGTCCGAATGAGAAAAGCAAGTGATTTTTAACAAGTACAAAGATACTTTTTTTCAATCTTGCGAGCTAATGACACATTAAACAGGACTTGCAGTTTTAGATTATTAAAGTTGAACAACAATGTCCAAGCTTTTCAAAGCAACAAGACCAATGCCTTATTTAGGGAAATTGCAAACACGAATTAGCGGAGCTAATGAAATTAAACACCCTAATTGACATCATAAAGACTTTGCTTATTGCAACAACAGACATCAAAGTTGTGAACCTGTCCGAATGAGGAAAGCAAGTGATTTTTAACAAGTACAAAGATACTTTTTCATTCAATCTTGCGATGCAGATCCAGACACAATAATTCTCAGGACTTGCAGTCTTAGATTATTAAAGTTGAACAACAATGTCCAAGCTTTTCAAAGCAACAAGACCAATGCCTTATTTAGGGAAATTGCAAACATGTACGAATTAGCGGAGCTAATGAAATTAAACTACCCTATTGACATCATAAAGACTTTGCTGTATAGCAAAACCATCAAACCTGCTGTCCGAATGAGAAAAGCAAGTGATTTTTAACAAGTACAAAGATACTTTTCCTTCAATCTTGCAATGCAGATTCAGACACAATAATTCTCAGGCCTTGCAGTCTTAGATTATTAAAGTTGAACAACAATGTCCAAGCTATTCAAAGCAACAAGACGAATGCCTTATTTCGGGAAAATGCAAACGTGTACAAATTAGCTGAGCTCATGAAATTAACAACCCTATTTGATATCATACAGAATTTGCTATAAAACAACAGACATCAAAGTTGTGAACCTGTCCGAATGAGGAAAGCAAGTGATTTTTAACAAGTACAAAGGTACTCTTTCCTTCAATCTTGCGATGCAGATTCAGACACAATAATTCTCAGGCCTTGCAGTCTTAGATTATTAAAGTTGAACAACAATGTCCAAGCTTTTCAAAGCAACAAGACCAATGCCTTATTTAGGAAATTGCAAACATGTTTAAATCAGCTGAGCTAATGAAATTAAACAACCACCTCGAACCCTCAATCTTCTGATTCAAGTCATAAAGCCTTATCCATTGAAAGTTATATTATATCCCTAATTGACATTATACAGACTTTGCTATGCAACAATAGACATCAAAATTGTGAACCTGTCCGAATGAGGAAAGCAAGTGATTTTTAACAAGTACAAAGATACTCTTTCATTCAATCTTGCGATGCAGATTCAGACACAATAATTCTCAGGACTTGCAGTCTTAGATTATTAAAGTTGAACAACAATGTCCAAGCTTTTCAAAGCAACAAGACCAATGCCTTATTTAGGGAAATTGCAAACATGTACCAATTAGCTGAGCCAATGAAATTAAACGACAATATTTGACATCATACAGACATCAAAGTTATAAACCTGCCCGAATGAGGAAAGCAAGTGAATTTTAACAAGTACAAAGATACTCTTTCCTTCAATCTTGCGATGCAGATTCAGACACAATAATTCTCAGGCCTTGCAGTCTTAGATTATTAAAGTTGAACAACAATGTCCAAGCAACAAGACCAATGACTTATTTAGGGAAATTGCAAAGATGTTTAAATCAGCTGAGCTAATGAAATTAAACAACCACGAAGGGACTCGAACCCTCAATCTTCTGAAGTCTATATTATACATGCCTAATTGACATTATACAGAATTTGCTATAAAACAACAGACATCAAAGTTGTGAACCTGTCCGAATGAGGAAAGCAAGTGATTTTTAACAAGTACAAAGATACTCTTTCCTTCAATCTTGCAATGCAGATTCAGACACAATAATTCTCAGGCCTGCAGTCTTAGATTATTAAAGTTCAACAACAATGTCCAAGCTTTTCAAAGAAACAAGACCAATGCCTTATTTAGGGAAATTGCAAACATGTACAAATTAGCTGAGCCAATGAAATTAAATTGACATCTATTTGACATCAACAGACTTCAAAGTTATGAACCTGCCCGAATGAGGAAAGCTAGTGATTTTTCAAGTACAAAGACACTCTTTCCTTCAATCTTGTGATGCAGATTCAGACACAATAATTCTCAGGCCTTGCAGTCTTAGATAATTAAAGTTGAACAACAATTTCCAAGCTTTTCAAAGCAAGACCAATGCCTTATTTTGGGAAATTGCATAGATGTTTAAATCAGCTGAGCTAATGAAATTAAACCATGAAGGGAATCGAACAATCTTCTGATTTGACATCCATTAAAGTCTACATTATACACTTTGACATTATTAGCAACAACAGACATCAAAATTGTGAACCTGTCCGAATGAGGAAAGCTAGTGATTTTTAACAAGTACAAAGATACTCTTTCCTTCAATATTGCGATGCAGATTCAGACACAATAATTCTCAGGACTTGCAGTCTTAGATTATTAAAGTTGAACAACAATGTCCAAGCTGTTCAAAGCAACAAGACCAATGCCTTATTTAGGGAAATTGCAAAAATGTACCAATTAGCTGAGCCAATGAAATTAAACGACACTATTTGACATCATACAGACTTTGCTGTATAACATCCTGAACCTGTCCGAATGAGGAAAGCTCGTGAATTTTAACAAGTACAAAGATACTCTTTCCTTCAATATTGCGATGCAGATTCAGACACAATAATTCTCAGGCCTTGCAGTCTTAGATTATTAAAGTTGAACAACAATGTCCAAGCAACAAGACCAATGCCTTATTTCGGGAAATTGCAAAGATGTTTAAATCAGCTGAGCTAATGAAATTAAACAACCACGAAGGGACTCGAACCCTCAATCTTCTGATTCGAAGTCAGACGCCTTATCCATTAGACAACGCAGTCTATATTATACATCCCTAATTGACATTATACAGACTTTGCTATGCAACAATAGACATCAAAATTGTGAACCTGTACGAATGAGGCAAGCTAGTGATTTTTAACAAGTACAAAGATACTCTTTCCTTCAATATTGCGATGCAGATTCAGACACAATAATTCTCAGGACTTGCAGTCTTAGATTATTAAAGTTGAACAACAATGTCCAAGCTGTTCAAAGCAACAAGACCAATGCCTTATTTAGGGAAATTGCAAACATGTACCAATTAGCTGAGCCAATGAAATTAAACGACAATATTTGACATCATACAGACTTTGCTGTATAAACCAACAGACATCAAAGTTGTGAATGATGAAAGCAAGTGATTTTTAACAAGTACAAAGATACTCTTTCCTTCAATATTGCGATGCAGATTCAGACACAATAATTCTCAGGACTTGCAGTCTTAGATTATTAAAGTTGAACAACAATGTCCAAGCTTTTCAAAGCAACAAGACCAATGCCTTATTTAGGGAAATTGCAAACATGTACCAATTAGCTGAGCCAATGAAATTAAACGACACTATTTGACATCATACAGACTTTGCTGTATAAACCTGAACCTGTCCGAATGATGAAAGCTAGTGATTTTTAACAAGTACAAAGATACTCTTTCCTTCAATCTTGCGATGCAGATTCAGACACAATAATTCTCAGGCCTTGCAGTCTTAGATTATTAAAGTTGAACAACAATCCAAGCTTTCCAAAGCAACAAGACCAATGCCTTATTTAGGGAAATTGCAAAGATGTTTAAATCAGCTGAGCTAATGAAATAAAAAACAAAGAAGGGACTCGAACCCTCAATCTTCTGAAAGTCAGACGCCTTATCCATTGACGCATCATATTATACATCCCTAATTGACATTATACAGACTTTGCTATGCAACAACAGACATCAAAGATGTGAACCTGTCCGAATGATGAAAGCTAGTGATTTTTAACAAGTACAAAGATACTCTTTCCTTCAATCTTGCGATGCAGATTCAGACACAATAATTCTCAGGCCTTGCAGTCTTAGATTATTAAAGTTGAACAACAATGTCCAAGCTATTCAAAGCAATAAGACCAATGCCTTATTTTGGGAAATTGCAAACGTGTACAAATTAGCTGAGCCAATGAAATTAAACAACCCTATTTGACATCATACAGACTTTGCTCTATGAACCTGCCCGAATGAGGAAAGCTAGTGATTTTTCAAGTACAAAGACACTCTTTCCTTCAATCTTGTGATGCAGATTCAGACACAATAATTCTCAGGCCTTGCAGTCTTCGATAATAAAAGTTGAACAACAATTTCCAAGCAGCAAGACCAATGCCTTATTTTGGGAAATTGCATAGATGTTTAAATCAGCTGAGCTAATGAACTTAAACCATGAAGGGAATCGAACCCTCAATCTTCTGATTCGAAGTCAGACGCCTTATCCATTAGGTCACGCAGTCTACATTATACATCCCTAATTGACATTATTCAGCCTTTGCTATGCAACAATAGACATCAAAATTGTGAACCTGTACGAGTGAGGAAAGCTAGTGATTTTTAACAAGTACAAAGATACTCTTTCCTTCAATATTGCGATGCAGATTCAGACACAATAATTCTCTGGACTTGCAGTCTTAGATTATTAAAGTTGAACAACAATGTCCAAGCTGTTCAAAGCAACAAGACCAATGCCTTATTTAGGGAAATTGCAAAAATGTACCAATTAGCTGAGCCAATGAAATTAAACGACACTATTTGACATCATACAGACTTTGCTGTATAAACCTGCCCGAATGAGGAAAGCTCGTGAATTTTAACAAGTACAAAGATACTCTTTCCTTCAATATTGCGATGCAGATTCAGACACAATAATTCTCAGGCCTTGCAGTCTTAGATTATTAAAGTTGAACAACAATGTCCAAGCAACAAGACCAATGCCTTATTTCAAATTGCAAAGATGTTTAAATCAGCTGATTTAATGAAATTAAACAACCACGAAGGGACTCGAACCCTCAATCTTCTGATTAAGTCAGACGCCTTATCCATTAGACAACGCAGTCTATATTATACATCCTAATTGACATTATACAGACTTTGCTATGCAACAATAGACATCAAAATTGTGAACCTGTACGAATGAGGCAAGCTAGTGATTTTTAACAAGTACAAAGATACTCTTTCCTTCAATCTTGCGATGCAGATTCAGACACAATAATTCTCAGGCCTTGCAGTCTTCGATAATATTAAAGTTGAATAACAATGTCCAATGCCTTATTTTAGGAAATTGCATAGATGTTTAAATCAGCTGAGCTAATGAAATTAAACAACCACGGAGGGACTCGAACCCTCAATCTTCTGATTCGAAGTCAGACGCCTTAGCCATTAGGCCACGCAGTCTACATCATACATCCCTAATTGACATTATTCAGCCTTTGCTATGCAACAACAGACATCAAAGTTGTGAACCTGTCCGAATGATGAAAGCTAGTGGTTTTTAACAAGTACAAAGATACTCTTTCCTTCAATCTTGCGAAGCAGATTCAGACACAATAATTCTCAGGCCTTGCAGTCTTCGATAATAAAAGTTGAATAACAATGTCCAATGCCTTATTTTAGAAAATTGCATAGATGTTTAAATCAGCTGAGCTAATGAAATTAAACAACCACGAAGGGACTCGAACCCTCAATCTTCTGATTCGAAGTCAGACGCCTTATCCATTAGGCCACGCAGTCTATATTATACATCCCTAATTGACATTATACAGACTTTGCTATGCAACAACAGACATCAAAGATGTGAACCTGTCCGAATGATGAAAGCTAGTGATTTTAACAAGTACAAAGATACTCTTTCCTTCAATATTGAGATTCAGATTCAGACACAATAATTCTCAGGCCTTGCAGTCTTCGATAATAAAAGTTAAATAACAATGTCCAATGCCTTATTTTAGGAAATTGCATAGACGTTTAAATCAGCTGAGCTAATGAAATTAAACAACCACGAAGGGACTCGAACCCTCAATCTTCTGATTCGAAGTCAGACGCCTTATCCATTAGACAACGCAGTCTATATTATACATCCCTAATTGACATTATACAGACTTTGCTATGCAACAATAGACATCAAAATTGTGAACCTGTACGAATGAGGCAAGCTAGTGATTTTTAACAAGTACAAAGATACTCTTTCCTTCAATCTTGCGATGCAGATTCAGACACAATAATTCTCAGGCCTTGCAGTCTTCGATAATAAAAGTTGAATAACAATGTCCAATGCCTTATTTTAGGAAATTGCATAGATGTTTAAATCAGCTGAGCTAATGAAATTAAACAACCACGGAGGGACTCGAACCCTCAATCTTCTGATTAAGTCAGACGCCTTAGCCATTAGGCCACGCAGTCTACATCATACATCCCTAATTGACATTATTCAGCCTTTGCTATGCAACAACAGACATCAAAGTTGTGAACCTGTCCGAATGATGAAAGCTAGTGATTTTTAAAAAGTACAAAGATACTCTTTCCTTCAATATTGCGATGCAGATTCAGACACAATAATTCTCAGGACTTGCAGTCTTAGATTATTAAAGTTGAAAAACAATGTCCAAGCTATTCAAAGCAACAAGACCAATGCCTTATTTAGGGAAATTGCAAACATGTACCAATTAGCTGAGCCAATGAAATTAAACGACACTATTTGACATCATACAGACTTTGCTGTATAAAGACATCAAAGTTGTGAACCTGTCCGAATGAGGAAAGCAAGTGATTTTAACAAGTACAAAGATACTCTTTCCTTCAATATTGCGATGCAGATTCAGACACAATAATTCTCAGGCCTTGCAGTCTTAGATTATTAAAGTTGAACAACAATGTCCAAGCAACAAGACCAATGCCTTATTTCGGGAAATTGCAAAGATGTTTAAATCAGCTGAGCTAATGAAATAAAAAACAAAGAAGGGACTCGAACCCTCAATCTTCTGATTCGAAGTCAGACGCCTTATCCATTAGGCCACGCAGTCTATATTATACATCCCTAATTGACATTATACAGACTTTGCTATGCAACAACAGACATCAAAGATGTGAACCTGTCCGAATGATGAAAGCTAGTGATTTTTAACAAGTACAAAGATACTCTTTCCTTCAATCTTGCGATGCAGATTCAGACACAATAATTCTCAGGCCTTGCAGTCTTAGATTATTAAAGTTGAACAACAATGTCCAAGCTATTCAAAGCAATAAGACCAATGCCTTATTTAGGGAATTGCAAACGTGTACTAATTAGCTGAGCCAATGAAATTAAACGACCCTATTTGACATCATACAGACTTTGCTGTATGAACCTGTCCGAATGATGAAAGCTAGTGATTTTTAACAAGTACAAAGATACTCTTTCCTTCAATCTTGCGATGCAGATTCAGACACAATAATTCTCAGGCCTTGCAGTCTTAGATTATTAAAGTTGAACAACAATGTCCAAGCTGTTCAAAGCAACAAGACCAATGCCTTATTTAGGGAAATTGCAAACATGTACGAATTAGATGAGCTAATGAAATTAAACGACCCTATTTGACATCATACAGACTTTGCTGTATGAACCTGCTGTCCGAATGAGGAAAGCTCGGGATTTTTAACAAGTACAAAGATACTCTTTCCTTCAATCTTGCGATGCAGATTCAGACACAATAATTCTCAGGCCTTCCTTGCAGTCTTAGATGATTCAAGTTGAACAACAATGTCCACGCTTTTCAAAGCAACCAGACCAATGCCTTATTTAGGGAAATTGCCAACATGTACGAATTAGCTGAGCTCATGAAATTAAACGACACTATTTGACATCATACAGACTTTGCTTAGCAACAACAGACATCAAAGTTGTGAACCTGTCCGAATGAGGAAAGCTCGTGATTTTTAACAAGTACAAAGGTACTCTTTCCTTCAATCTTGCGATGCAGATTCAGACACAATAATTCTCAGGCCTTGCAGTCTTAGATTATTAAAGTTGAAAAACAATGTCCAAGCTATTCAAAGCAATAAGACCAATGCCTTATTTTGGGAAATTGCAAACGTGTACAAATTAGCTGAGCCAATGAAATTAAACGACCCTATTTGACATCATACAGACTTTGCTGTATGAACCTGTCCAAATGAGGAAAGCTAGTGATTTTTAACAAGTACAAAGATACTCTTTCCTTCAATATTGCGATGCAGATTCAGACACAATAATTCTCAGGCCTTGCAGTCTTAGATTATTAAAGTTGAACAACCATGCCCAAGCTTTTCAAAGCAACAACACCAATTCCTTATTTAGGGAAATTGCCAACATGTACGAATTAGATGAGCTAATGAAATTAAACGACCGTATTTGACATCATACAGACTTTGCTTAGCAACAACAGACATCAAAGTTGTGAACCTGTCAGAATGAGGCAAGCTAGTGATTTTTCACAAGTACAAAGATACTCTTTCCTTCAATCTTGCGATGCAGAGTCAGACACAATAATTACATTTACATTACATTCAGGTAATTCTCAGGCCTTGCAGTCTTAGATTATTAAAGTTGAACAACAATGTCCAAGCTTTTCAAAGCAACAAGACCAATGCCTTATTTAGGGGAATTGCAAACGTGTACTAATTAGCTGAGCCAATGAAATTAAACGACCCTATTTGACATCATACAGACTTTGCTGTATGAACCTGTCCGAATGATGAAAGCTAGTGATTTTTAACAAGTACAAAGATACTCTTTCCTTCAATCTTGCGATGCAGATTCAGACACAATAATTCTCAGGCCTTGCAGTCTTAGATTATTAAAGTTGAACAACAATGTCCAAGCTGTTCAAAGCAACAAGACCAATGCCTTATTTAGGGAAATTGCAAACATGTACGAATTAGATGAGCTAATGAAATTAAACGACCCTATTTGACATCATACAGACTTTGCTGTATGAACCTGCCCAGAATGAGGAAAGCTCCGAATGGGATTTTTAACAAGTACAAAGATACTCTTTCCTTCAATCTTGCGATGCAGATTCAGACACAATAATTCTCAGGCCTTCCTTGCAGTCTTAGATGATTAAAGTTGAACAACAATGTCCAAGCTTTTCAAAGCAACAAGACCAAAGCCTTATTTAGGGAAATTGCAAACATGTACCAATTAGCTGAGCCAATGAAATTAAACGACCCTATTTGACATCATACAGACTTTGCTCTATGAACCTGAACCCGAATGAGGAAAGCTAGTGATTTTTCAAGTACAAAGACACTCTTTCCTTCAATCTTGCAATACATATTCAGACACAATAATTCTCAGGCCTTGCAGTCTTAGATTATTAAAGTTGAACAACCATGCCCAAGCTTTTCAAAGCAACAACACCAATGCCTTATTTCGGGAAATTTCCAACATGTACGAATTAGATGAGCTAATGAAATTAAACGACCCTATTTGACATCATACAGACTTTGCTTAGCAACAACAGACATCAAAGTTGTGAACCTGTCAGAATGAGGCAAGCTAGTGATTTTTAACAAGTACAAAGGTACTCTTTCCTTCAATCTTGCGATGCAGATTCAGACACAATAATTCTCAGGCCTTGCAGTCTTAGATTATTAAAGTTGAAAAACAATGTCCAAGCTATTCAAAGCAATAAGACCAATGCCTTATTTTGGGAAATTGCAAACGTGTACAAATTAGCTGAGCCAATGAAATTAAACGACCCTATTTGACATCATACAGACTTTGCTGTATGAACCTGTCCAAATGAGGAAAGCTAGTGATTTTTAACAAGTACAAAGATACTCTTTCCTTCAATATTGCGATGCAGATTCAGACACAATAATTCTCAGGCCTTGCAGTCTTAGATTATTAAAGTTGAACAACCATGCCCAAGCTTTTCAAAGCAACAACACCAATTCCTTATTTCGGGAAATTGCCAACATGTACGAATTAGATGAGCTAATGAAATTAAACGACCCTATTTGACATCATACAGACTTTGCTTAGCAACAACAGACATCAAAGTTGTGAACCTGTCAGAATGAGGCAAGCTAGTGATTTTTCACAAGTACAAAGATACTCTTTCCTTCAATCTTGCGATGTCAGACACAATAATTACATTTACATTACAAGGTAATTCTCAGGCCTTGCAGTCTTAGATTATTAAAGTTGAACAACAATGTCCAAGCTTTTCAAAGCAACAAGACCAATGCCTTATTTAGGGAATTGCAAACATGTACTAATTAGCTGAGCCAATGAAATTAAAACGACCCTATTTGACATCATACAGACTTTGCTGTATGAACCTGTCCGAATGATGAAAGCTAGTGATTTTTAACAAGTACAAAGATACTCTTTCCTTCAATCTTGCGATGCAGATTCAGACACAATAATTCTCAGGCCTTGCAGTCTTAGATTATTAAAGTTGAACAACAATGTCCAAGCTGTTCAAAGCAACAAGACCAATGCCTTATTTAGGGAAATTGCAAACATGTACGAATTAGATGAGCTAATGAAATTAAACGACCCTATTTGACATCATACAGACTTTGCTGTATGAACCTGAACCCCGAATGAGGAAAGCAAGTGATTTTTAACAAGTACAAAGATACTCTTTCCTTCAATCTTGCGATGCAGATTCAGACACAATAATTCTCAGGCCTTCCTTGCAGTCTTAGATGATTAAAGTTGAACAACAATGTCCAAGCTTTTCAAAGCAACAAGACCAATGCCTTATTTAGGGAAATTGCAAACATGTACCAATTAGCTGAGCCAATGAAATTAAACGACCCTATTTTGACATCATACAGACTTTGCTCTATGAACCTGCCCGAATGAGGAAAGCTAGTGATTTTTCAAGTACAAAGACACTCTTTCCTTCAATCTTGCAATACATATTCAGACACAATAATTCTCAGGCCTTGCAGTCTTAGATTATTAAAGTTGAACAACCATGCCCAAGCTTTTCAAAGCAACAACACCAATGCCTTATTTAGGGGAAATTTCCAACATGTACGAATTAGATGAGCTAATGAAATTAAACGACCCTATTTGACATCATACAGACTTTGCTTAGCAACAACAGACATCAAAGTTGTGAACCTGTCAGAATGAGGAAAGCTAGTGATTTTTCACAAGTACAAAGATACTCTTTCCTTCAATCTTGCGATGCAGATTCAGACACAATAATTCTCAGGCCTTGCAGTCTTCGATAATAAAATTTGAATAACAATGTCCAATGCCTTATTTTAGGAAATTGCATAGATGTTTAAATCAGCTGAGCTAATGAAATTAAACAACCACGAAGGTACTCGAACCTTTCATATCTTCTGATTCGAAGTCAGACGCCTTATCCATTAGGCCACGCAGTCTACATTATACATCCCTAATTGACATTATACAGACTTTGCTATGCAACAACAGACATCAAAGTTGTGAACCTGTCCGAATGATGAAAGCTAGTGATTTTTAACAAGTACAAAGATACTCTTTCCTTCAATCTTGCGATGCAGATTCAGACACAATAATTCTCAGGCCTTGCAGTCTTCGATAATAAAAGTTAAATAACAATGTCCAATGCCTTATTTTAGGAAATTGCATAGACGTTTAAATCAGCTGAGCTAATGAAATTAAACAACCACGAAGGGACTCGAACCCTCAATCTTCTGATTCGAAGTCAGACGCCTTATCCATTAGGCCACACAGTGTATATTATACATCCCTAATTGACATTATACAGACTTTGCTATGCAACAACAGACATCAAAGTTGTGAACCTGTCCGAATGAGGCAAACTAGTGATTTTTAACAAGTACAAAGATACTCTTTCCTTCAATCTTGCAATACAGATTCAGACACAATAATTCTCAGGCCTTGCAGTCTTAGATTATTAAAGTTGAACAACAATGTCCAAGCTATTCAAAGCAATAAGACCAATGCCTTATTTTGGGAAATTGCAAACGTGTACAAATTAGCTGAGCCAATGAAATTAAACGACCCTATTTGACATCATACAGACTTTGCTGTATGAACCTGCCCGAATGAGGAAAGCTCGGGATTTTTAACAAGTACAAAGATACTCTTTCCTTCAATCTTGCGATGCAGATTCAGACACAATAATTCTCAGGCCTTGCAGTCTTAGATGATTAAAGTTGAACAACAATGTCCAAGCTTTTCAAAGCAACAAGACCAATGCCTTATTTAGGGAAATTGCCAACATGTACGAATGAGCTGAGCTAATGAAATTAAACGACCCTATTTGACATCATATAGACTTTGCTTAGCAACAACAGACATCAAAGTTGTGAACCTGTCAGAATGAGGCAAGCTAGTGATTTTTCACAAGTACAAAGATACTCTTTCCTTCAATCTTGCGATGCAGATTCAGACACAATAATTCTCAGGCCTTGCAGTCTTAGATTATTAAAGTTGAACAACAATGTCCAAGCTTTTCAAAGCAACAAGACCAATGCCTTATTTAGAGGAATTGCAAACATGTACTAATTAGCTGAGCCAATGAAATTAAACGACCCTTTTTGACATCATACAGACTTTGCTGTATGAACCTGTCCGAATGAGGAAAGCTAGTGATTTTAACAAGTACAAAGATACTCTTTCCTTCAATATTGAGATTCAGATTCAGACACAATAATTCTCAGGCCTTGCAGTCTTAGATATTAAAAGTTGAATAACAATGTCCAAGCAACAAGACCAATGCCTTATTTCGGGAAATTGCAAAGATGTTTAAATCAATGCTTATTAAAGGGAAGGGACTCAAACCTCAATCTTCTGATTAGTCAGAGCTATCCATTGAAATTATAATACATCCCTAATTGACATTATACAGACTTTGCTATGCAACAACAGACATCAAAGTTGTGAACCTGTCCGAATGATGAAAGCTAGTGATTTTTAACAAGTACAAAGATACTCTTTCCTTCAATCTTGCGATGCAGATTCAGACACAATAATTCTCAGGCCTTGCAGTCTTAGATAATAAAATTTGAATAACAATGTCCAATGCCTTCAAAGGAAATTGCAAGATGTTTAAATCAGCTGAGCTAATGAAATTAAACAACCACGAAGGGACTCGAACCCTCAATCTTCTGATTCGAATTACGCCTTATCCATTAATGAAATTATATTATACATCCCTAATTGACATTATACAGACTTTGCTATGCAACAACAGACATCAAAGATGTGAACCTGTCCGAATGATGAAAGCTAGTGATTTTAACAAGTACAAAGATACTCTTTCCTTCAATATTGAGATTCAGATTCAGACACAATAATTCTCAGGCCTTGCAGTCTTCGATAATAAAAGTTAAATAACAATGTCCAATGCCTTATTTTAGGAAATTGCATAGACGTTTAAATCAGCTGAGCTAATGAAATTAAACAACCACGAAGGGACTCGAACCCTCAATCTTCTGATTCGAAGTCAGACGCCTTATCCATTAGACAACGCAGTCTATATTATACATCCCTAATTGACATTATACAGACTTTGCTATGCAACAATAGACATCAAAATTGTGAACCTGTACGAATGAGGCAAGCTAGTGATTTTTAACAAGTACAAAGATACTCTTTCCTTCAATCTTGCGATGCAGATTCAGACACAATAATTCTCAGGCCTTGCAGTCTTCGATAATAAAAGTTGAATAACAATGTCCAATGCCTTATTTTAGGAAATTGCATAGATGTTTAAATCAGCTGAGCTAATGAAATTAAACAACCACGGAGGGACTCGAACCCTCAATCTTCTGATTCGAAGTCAGACGCCTTAGCCATTAGGCCACGCAGTCTACATCATACATCCCTAATTGACATTATTCAGCCTTTGCTATGCAACAACAGACATCAAAGTTGTGAACCTGTCCGAATGATGAAAGCTAGTGATTTTTAAAAAGTACAAAGATACTCTTTCCTTCAATATTGCGATGCAGATTCAGACACAATAATTCTCAGGACTTGCAGTCTTAGATTATTAAAGTTGAAAAACAATGTCCAAGCTATTCAAAGCAACAAGACCAATGCCTTATTTAGGGAAATTGCAAACATGTACCAATTAGCTGAGCCAATGAAATTAAACGACACTATTTGACATCATACAGACTTTGCTGTATAAACCTGCCCGAATGAGGAAAGCTCGTGAATTTTAACAAGTACAAAGATACTCTTTCCTTCAATATTGCGATGCAGATTCAGACACAATAATTCTCAGGCCTTGCAGTCTTAGATTATTAAAGTTGAACAACAATGTCCAAGCAACAAGACCAATGCCTTATTTCGGGAAATTGCAAAGATGTTTAAATCAGCTGAGCTAATGAAATAAAAAACAAAGAAGGGACTCGAACCCTCAATCTTCTGATTCGAAGTCAGACGCCTTATCCAATAGGCCACGCAGTCTATATTATACATCCCTAATTGACATTATACAGACTTTGCTATGCAACAACAGACATCAAAGATGTGAACCTGTCCGAATGATGAAAGCTAGTGATTTTTAACAAGTACAAAGATACTCTTTCCTTCAATCTTGCGATGCAGATTCAGACACAATAATTCTCAGGCCTTGCAGTCTTAGATTATTAAAGTTGAACAACAATGTCCAAGCTTTTCAAAGCAACAAGACCAATGCCTTATTTAGGGGAATTGCAAACGTGTACTAATTAGCTGAGCCAATGAAATTAAACGACCCTATTTGACATCATACAGACTTTGCTGTATGAACCTGTCCGAATGATGAAAGCTAGTGATTTTTAACAAGTACAAAGATACTCTTTCCTTCAATCTTGCGATGCAGATTCAGACACAATAATTCTCAGGCCTTGCAGTCTTAGATTATTAAAGTTGAACAACAATGTCCAAGCTGTTCAAAGCAACAAGACCAATGCCTTATTTAGGGAAATTGCAAACATGTACGAATTAGATGAGCTAATGAAATTAAACGACCCTATTTGACATCATACAGACTTTGCTGTATGAACCTGCCCGAATGAGGAAAGCTCGGGATTTTTAACAAGTACAAAGATACTCTTTCCTTCAATCTTGCGATGCAGATTCAGACACAATAATTCTCAGGCCTTCCTTGCAGTCTTAGATGATTCAAGTTGAACAACAATGTCCACGCTTTTCAAAGCAACCAGACCAATGCCTTATTTAGGGAAATTGCCAACATGTACGAATTAGCTGAGCTCATGAAATTAAACGACACTATTTGACATCATACAGACTTTGCTTAGCAACAACAGACATCAAAGTTGTGAACCTGTCCGAATGAGGAAAGCTAGTGATTTTTAACAAGTACAAAGGTACTCTTTCCTTCAATCTTGCGATGCAGATTCAGACACAATAATTCTCAGGCCTTGCAGTCTTAGATTATTAAAGTTGAAAAACAATGTCCAAGCTATTCAAAGCAATAAGACCAATGCCTTATTTTGGGAAATTGCAAACGTGTACAAATTAGCTGAGCCAATGAAATTAAACGACCCTATTTGACATCATACAGACTTTGCTGTATGAACCTGTCCAAATGAGGAAAGCTAGTGATTTTTAACAAGTACAAAGATACTCTTTCCTTCAATATTGCGATGCAGATTCAGACACAATAATTCTCAGGCCTTGCAGTCTTAGATTATTAAAGTTGAACAACCATGCCCAAGCTTTTCAAAGCAACAACACCAATTCCTTATTTCGGGAAATTGCCAACATGTACGAATTAGATGAGCTAATGAAATTAAACGACCGTATTTGACATCATACAGACTTTGCTTAGCAACAACAGACATCAAAGTTGTGAACCTGTCAGAATGAGGCAAGCTAGTGATTTTTCACAAGTACAAAGATACTCTTTCCTTCAATCTTGCGATGCAGAGTCAGACACAATAATTACATTTACATTACATTCAGGTAATTCTCAGGCCTTGCAGTCTTAGATTATTAAAGTTGAACAACAATGTCCAAGCTTTTCAAAGCAACAAGACCAATGCCTTATTTAGGGGAATTGCAAACGTGTACTAATTAGCTGAGCCAATGAAATTAAACGACCCTATTTGACATCATACAGACTTTGCTGTATGAACCTGTCCGAATGATGAAAGCTAGTGATTTTTAACAAGTACAAAGATACTCTTTCCTTCAATCTTGCGATGCAGATTCAGACACAATAATTCTCAGGCCTTGCAGTCTTAGATTATTAAAGTTGAACAACAATGTCCAAGCTGTTCAAAGCAACAAGACCAATGCCTTATTTAGGGAAATTGCAAACATGTACGAATTAGATGAGCTAATGAAATTAAACGACCCTATTTGACATCATACAGACTTTGCTGTATGAACCTGCCCGAATGAGGAAAGCTCGGGATTTTTAACAAGTACAAAGATACTCTTTCCTTCAATCTTGCGATGCAGATTCAGACACAATAATTCTCAGGCCTTCCTTGCAGTCTTAGATGATTAAAGTTGAACAACAATGTCCAAGCTTTTCAAAGCAACAAGACCAAAGCCTTATTTAGGGAAATTGCAAACATGTACCAATTAGCTGAGCCAATGAAATTAAACGACCCTATTTGACATCATACAGACTTTGCTCTATGAACCTGCCCGAATGAGGAAAGCTAGTGATTTTTCAAGTACAAAGACACTCTTTCCTTCAATCTTGCAATACATATTCAGACACAATAATTCTCAGGCCTTGCAGTCTTAGATTATTAAAGTTGAACAACCATGCCCAAGCTTTTCAAAGCAACAACACCAATGCCTTATTTCGGGAAATTTCCAACATGTACGAATTAGATGAGCTAATGAAATTAAACGACCCTATTTGACATCATACAGACTTTGCTTAGCAACAACAGACATCAAAGTTGTGAACCTGTCAGAATGAGGCAAGCTAGTGATTTTTCACAAGTACAAAGATACTCTTTCCTTCAATCTTGCGATGCAGATTCAGACACAATAATTCTCAGGCCTTGCAGTCTTCGATAATAAAATTTGAATAACAATGTCCAATGCCTTATTTTAGGAAATTGCATAGATGTTTAAATCAGCTGAGCTAATGAAATTAAACAACCACGAAGGGACTCGAACCCTCAATCTTCTGATTCGAAGTCAGACGCCTTATCCATTAGGCCACGCAGTCTACATTATACATCCCTAATTGACATTATACAGACTTTGCTATGCAACAACAGACATCAAAGTTGTGAACCTGTCCGAATGATGAAAGCTAGTGGTTTTTAACAAGTACAAAGATACTCTTTCCTTCAATCTTGCGAAGCAGATTCAGACACAATAATTCTCAGGCCTTGCAGTCTTCGATAATAAAAGTTGAATAACAATGTCCAATGCCTTATTTTAGAAAATTGCATAGATGTTTAAATCAGCTGAGCTAATGAAATTAAACAATTGAAGGGACTCGAACCCTCAATCTTCTGATTCGAAGTCAGACGCCTTATCCATTAGGCCACACAGTGTATATTATACATCCCTAATTGACATTATACAGACTTTGCTATGCAACAACAGACATCAAAGTTGTGAACCTGTCCGAATGAGGCAAACTAGTGATTTTTAACAAGTACAAAGATACTCTTTCCTTCAATCTTGCAATACATATTCAGACACAATAATTCTCAGGCCTTGCAGTCTTAGATTATTAAAGTTGAACAACCATGCCCAAGCTTTTCAAAGCAACAACACCAATGCCTTATTTCGGGAAATTGCCAACATGTACGAATTAGATGAGCTAATGAAATTAAACGACCCTATTTGACATCATACAGACTTTGCTTAGCAACAACAGACATCAAAGTTGTGAACCTGTCAGAATGAGGCAAGCTAGTGGTTTTTCACAAGTACAAAGATACTCTTTCCTTCAATCTTGCGAAGCAGATTCAGACACAATAATTCTCAGGCCTTGCAGTCTTAGATTATTAAAGTTGAACAACAATGTCCAAGCTATTCAAAGCAATAAGACCAATGCCTAATTTCGGGAAATTGCAAACGTGTACAAATTAGCTGAGCAAATGAAATTAAACAACCCTATTTGACATCATACAGACTTTGCTGTATGAACCTGCCCGAATGAGGAAAGCTAGTGATTTTTAACAAGTACAAAGCTACTCTTTCCTTCAATCTTGCGATGCAGATTCAGACACAATAATTCTCAGGCCTTGCAGTCTTAGATGATTAAAGTTGAACAACAATGTCCACGCTTTTCAAAGCAACCAGACCAATGCCTTATTTAGGGAAATTGCCAACATGTACGAATTAGCTGAGCTAATGAAATTAAACGACCCTATTTGACATCATATAGACTTTGCTTAGCAACAACAGACATCAAAGTTGTGAACCTGTCAGAATGAGGCAAGCTAGTGATTTTTCACAAGTACAAAGATACTCTTTCCTTCAATCTTGCGATGCAGATTCAGACACAATAATTCTCAGGCCTTGCAGTCTTAGATTATTAAAGTTGAACAACAATGTCCAAGCTTTTCAAAGCAACAAGACCAATGCCTTATTTAGAGGAATTGCAAACATGTACTAATTAGCTGAGCCAATGAAATTAAACGACCCTTTTTGACATCATACAGACTTTGCTGTATGAACCTGTCCGAATGAGGAAAGCTAGTGATTTTAACAAGTACAAAGATACTCTTTCCTTCAATATTGAGATTCAGATTCAGACACAATAATTCTCAGGCCTTGCAGTCTTCGATAATAAAAGTTGAATAACAATGTCCAAGCAACAAGACCAATGCCTTATTTCGGGAAATTGCAAAGATGTTTAAATCAGCTGAGCTAATGAAATTAAACAACCACGAAGGGACTCGAAACCTCAATCTTCTGATTCGAAGTCAGACGCCTTATCCATTAGGCCACGCAGTCTATATTATACATCCCTAATTGACATTATACAGACTTTGCTATGCAACAACAGACATCAAAGTTGTGAACCTGTCCGAATGATGAAAGCTAGTGATTTTTAACAAGTACAAAGATACTCTTTCCTTCAATCTTGCGATGCAGATTCAGACACAATAATTCTCAGGCCTTGCAGTCTTCGATAATAAAATTTGAATAACAATGTCCAATGCCTTATTTTAGGAAATTGCATAGATGTTTAAATCAGCTGAGCTAATGAAATTAAACAACCACGAAGGGACTCGAACCCTCAATCTTCTGATTCGAAGTCAGACGCCTTATCCATTAGGCCACGCAGTCTATATTATACATCCCTAATTGACATTATACAGACTTTGCTATGCAACAACAGACAAAGTTGTGAACCTGTCCGAATGAGGCAAGCTAGTGATTTTTAACAAGTACAAAGATACTCTTTCCTTCAATCTTGCAATACATATTCAGACACAATAATTCTCAGGCCTTGCAGTCTTAGATTATTAAAGTTGAACAACCATGCCCAAGCTTTTCAAAGCAACAACACCAATGCCTTATTTCGGGAAATTTCCAACATGTACGAATTAGCTGAGCTAATGAAATTAAACGACCCTATTTGACATCATACAGACTTTGCTTAGCAACAACAGACATCAAACTTGTGAACCTGTCAGAATGAGGCAAGCTAGTGATTTTTCACAAGTACAAAGATACTCTTTCCTTCAATCTTGCGATGCAGATTCAGACACAATAATTCTCAGGCCTTGCAGTCTTAGATTATTAAAGTTGAACAACAAAGTCCAAGCTTTTCAAAGCAACAAGACCAATGCCTTATTTAGAGGAATTGCAAACATGTACTAATTAGCTGAGCCAATGAAATTAAACTACCCTTTTTGACATCATACAGACTTTGCTGTATGAACCTGTCCGAATGAGGAAAGCTAGTGATTTTAACAAGTACAAAGATACTCTTTCCTTCAATATTGAGATTCAGATTCAGACACAATAATTCTCAGGCCTTGCAGTCTTCGATAATAAAAGTTGAATAACAATGTCCAAGCAACAAGACCAATGCCTTATTTCGGGAAATTGCAAAGATGTTTAAATCAGCTGAGCTAATGAAATTAAACAACCACGAAGGGACTCGAAACCTCAATCTTCTGATTCGAAGTCAGACGCCTTATCCATTAGGCCACGCAGTCTATATTATACATCCCTAATTGACATTATACAGACTTTGCTATGCAACAACAGACATCAAAGTTGTGAACCTGTCCGAATGATGAAAGCTAGTGATTTTTAACAAGTACAAAGATACTCTTTCCTTCAATCTTGCGATGCAGATTCAGACACAATAATTCTCAGGCCTTGCAGTCTTCGATAATAAAATTTGAATAACAATGTCCAATGCCTTATTTTAGGAAATTGCATAGATGTTTAAATCAGATGAGCTAATGAAATTAAACAACCACGAAGGGACTCGAACCCTCATTCTTCTGATTCGAAGTCAGACGCCTTATCCATTAGGCCACGCAGTCTATATTATACATCCCTAATTGACATTATACAGACTTTGCTATGCAACAACAGACATCAAAGTTGTGAACCTGTCCGAATGAGGCAAGCTAGTGATTTTTAACAAGTACAAAGATACTCTTTCCTTCAATCTTGCAATACATATTCAGACACAATAATTCTCAGGCCTTGCAGTCTTAGATTATTAAAGTTGAACAACCATGCCCAAGCTTTTCAAAGCAACAACACCAATGCCTTATTTCGGGAAATTTCCAACATGTACGAATTAGCTGAGCTAATGAAATTAAACGACCCTATTTGACATCATACAGACTTTGCTTAGCAACAACAGACATCAAAGTTGTGAACCTGTCAGAATGAGGCAAGCTAGTGATTTTTCACAAGTACAAAGATACTCTTTCCTTCAATCTTGCGATGCAGATTCAGACACAATAATTCTCAGGCCTTGCAGTCTTAGATTATTAAAGTTGAACAACAATGTCCAAGCTTTTCAAAGCAACAAGACCAATGCCTTATTTAGAGGAATTGCAAACATGTACTAATTAGCTGAGCCAATGAAATTAAACGACCCTTTTTGACATCATACAGACTTTGCTGTATGAACCTGTCCGAATGAGGAAAGCTAGTGATTTTAACAAGTACAAAGATACTCTTTCCTTCAATATTGAGATTCAGATTCAGACACAATAATTCTCAGGCCTTGCAGTCTTCGATAATAAAAGTTGAATAACAATGTCCAAGCAACAAGACCAATGCCTTATTTCGGGAAATTGCAAAGATGTTTAAATCAGCTGAGCTAATGAAATTAAACAACCACGAAGGGACTCGAACCCTCATTCTTCTGATTCGAAGTCAGACGCCTTATCCATTAGGCCACGCAGTCTATATTATACATCCCTAATTGACATTATACAGACTTTGCTATGCAACAACAGACATCAAAGTTGTGAACCTGTCCGAATGAGGCAAGCTAGTGATTTTTAACAAGTACAAAGATACTCTTTCCTTCAATCTTGCAATACATATTCAGACACAATAATTCTCAGGCCTTGCAGTCTTAGATTATTAAAGTTGAACAACAAAGTCCAAGCTTTTCAAAGCAACAAGACCAATGCCTTATTTAGAGGAATTGCAAACATGTACTAATTAGCTGAGCCAATGAAATTAAACGACCCTTTTTGACATCATACAGACTTTGCTGTATGAACCTGTCCGAATGAGGAAAGCTAGTGATTTTAACAAGTACAAAGATACTCTTTCCTTCAATATTGAGATTCAGATTCAGACACAATAATTCTCAGGCCTTGCAGTCTTCGATAATAAAAGTTGAATAACAATGTCCAAGCAACAAGACCAATGCCTTATTTCGGGAAATTGCAAAGATGTTTAAATCAGCTGAGCTAATGAAATTAAACAACCACGAAGGGACTCGAACCCTCAATCTTCTGATTCGAAGTCAGACGCCTTATCCATTAGGCCACGCAGTCTATATTATACATCCCTAATTGACATTATACAGACTTTGCTATGCAACAACAGACATCAAAGTTGTGAACCTGTCCGAATGATGAAAGCTAGTGGTTTTTAACAAGTACAAAGATACTCTTTCCTTCAATCTTGCGATGCAGATTCAGACACAATAATTCTCAGGCCTTGCAGTCTTCGATAATAAAAGTTAAATAACAATGTCCAATGCCTTATTTTAGGAAATTGCATAGATGTTTAAATCAGCTGAGCTAATGAAATTAAACAACCACGAAGGGACTCGAACCCTCAATCTTCTGATTCGAAGTCAGACGCCTTATCCATTAGGCCACGCAGTCTATATTATACATCCCTAATTGACATTATACAGACTTTGCTATGCAACAACAGACATCAAAGTTGTGAACCTGTCAGAATGAGGCAAGCTAGTGGTTTTTAACAAGTACAAAGATACTCTTTCCTTCAATCTTGCGAAGCAGATTCAGACACAATAATTCTCAGGCCTTGCAGTCTTCGATAATAAAATTTGAATAACAATGTCCAACGCCTTATTTTAGGAAATTGCATAGATGTTTAAATCAGCTGAGCTAATGAAATTAAACAACCACGAAGGGACTCGAACCCTCAATCTTCTGATTCGAAGTCAGACGCCTTATCCATTAGGCCACACAGTGTATATTATACATCCCTAATTGACATTATACAGACTTTGCTATGCAACAACAGACATCAAAGTTGTGAACCTGTCCGAATGAGGCAAACTAGTGATTTTTAACAAGTACAAAGATACTCTTTCCTTCAATCTTGCAATACATATTCAGACACAATAATTCTCAGGCCTTGCAGTCTTAGATTATTAAAGTTGAACAACCATGCCCAAGCTTTTCAAAGCAACAACACCAATGCCTTATTTCGGGAAATTGCCAACATGTACGAATTAGATGAGCTAATGAAATTAAACGACCCTATTTGACATCATACAGACTTTGCTTAGCAACAACAGACATCAAAGTTGTGAACCTGTCAGAATGAGGCAAGCTAGTGGTTTTTCACAAGTACAAAGATACTCTTTCCTTCAATCTTGCGAAGCAGATTCAGACACAATAATTCTCAGGCCTTGCAGTCTTAGATTATTAAAGTTGAACAACAATGTCCAAGCTATTCAAAGCAATAAGACCAATGCCTTATTTTGGGAAATTGCAAACGTGTACAAATTAGCTGAGCCAATGAAATTAAACGACCCTATTTGACATCATACAGACTTTGCTGTATGAACCTGCCCGAATGAGGAAAGCTCGGGATTTTTAACAAGTACAAAGATACTCTTTCCTTCAATCTTGCGATGCAGATTCAGACACAATAATTCTCAGGCCTTGCAGTCTTAGATGATTCAAGTTGAACAACAATGTCCACGCTTTTCAAAGCAACCAGACCAATGCCTTATTTAGGGAAATTGCCAACATGTACGAATTAGCTGAGCTAATGAAATTAAACGACCCTATTTGACATCATATAGACTTTGCTTAGCAACAACAGACATCAAAGTTGTGAACCTGTCAGAATGAGGCAAGCTAGTGATTTTTCACAAGTACAAAGATACTCTTTCCTTCAATCTTGCGATGCAGATTCAGACACAATAATTCTCAGGCCTTGCAGTCTTAGATTATTAAAGTTGAACAACAAAGTCCAAGCTTTTCAAAGCAACAAGACCAATGCCTTATTTAGAGGAATTGCAAACATGTACTAATTAGCTGAGCCAATGAAATTAAACGACCCTTTTTGACATCATACAGACTTTGCTGTATGAACCTGTCCGAATGAGGAAAGCTAGTGATTTTAACAAGTACAAAGATACTCTTTCCTTCAATATTGAGATTCAGATTCAGACACAATAATTCTCAGGCCTTGCAGTCTTCGATAATAAAAGTTGAATAACAATGTCCAAGCAACAAGACCAATGCCTTATTTCGGGAAATTGCAAAGATGTTTAAATCAGCTGAGCTAATGAAATTAAACAACCACGAAGGGACTCGAAACCTCAATCTTCTGATTCGAAGTCAGACGCCTTATCCATTAGGCCACGCAGTCTATATTATACATCCCTAATTGACATTATACAGACTTTGCTATGCAACAACAGACATCAAAGTTGTGAACCTGTCCGAATGATGAAAGCTAGTGATTTTTAACAAGTACAAAGATACTCTTTCCTTCAATCTTGCGATGCAGATTCAGACACAATAATTCTCAGGCCTTGCAGTCTTCGATAATAAAATTTGAATAACAATGTCCAATGCCTTATTTTAGGAAATTGCATAGATGTTTAAATCAGCTGAGCTAATGAAATTAAACAACCACGAAGGGACTCGAACCCTCAATCTTCTGATTCGAAGTCAGACGCCTTATCCATTAGGCCACGCAGTCTATATTATACATCCCTAATTGACATTATACAGACTTTGCTATGCAACAACAGACAAAGTTGTGAACCTGTCCGAATGAGGCAAGCTAGTGATTTTTAACAAGTACAAAGATACTCTTTCCTTCAATCTTGCGATGCAGATTCAGACACAATAATTCTCAGGCCTTCCTTGCAGTCTTAGATGATTAAAGTTGAACAACAATGTCCAAGCTTTTCAAAGCAACAAGACCAAAGCCTTATTTAGGGAAATTGCAAACATGTACCAATTAGCTGAGCCAATGAAATTAAACGACCCTATTTGACATCATACAGACTTTGCTCTATGAACCTGCCCGAATGAGGAAAGCTAGTGATTTTTCAAGTACAAAGACACTCTTTCCTTCAATCTTGCAATACATATTCAGACACAATAATTCTCAGGCCTTGCAGTCTTAGATTATTAAAGTTGAACAACCATGCCCAAGCTTTTCAAAGCAACAACACCAATGCCTTATTTCGGGAAATTTCCAACATGTACGAATTAGATGAGCTAATGAAATTAAACGACCCTATTTGACATCATACAGACTTTGCTTAGCAACAACAGACATCAAAGTTGTGTACCTGTCAGAATGAGGCAAGCTAGTGATTTTTCACAAGTACAAAGATACTCTTTCCTTCAATCTTGCGATGCAGATTCAGACACAATAATTCTCAGGCCTTGCAGTCTTCGATAATAAAATTTGAATAACAATGTCCAATGCCTTATTTTAGGAAATTGCATAGATGTTTAAATCAGAGGAGCTAATGAAATTAAACAACCACGAAGGGACTCGAACCCTCATTCTTCTGATTCGAAGTCAGACGCCTTATCCATTAGGCCACGCAGTCTATATTATACATCCCTAATTGACATTATACAGACTTTGCTATGCAACAACAGACATCAAAGTTGTGAACCTGTCCGAATGATGAAAGCTAGTGATTTTTAACAAGTACAAAGATACTCTTTCCTTCAATCTTGCGATGCAGATTCAGACACAATAATTCTCAGGCCTTGCAGTCTTCGATAATAAAATTTGAATAACAATGTCCAATGCCTTATTTTAGGAAATTGCATAGATGTTTAAATCAGAGGAGCTAATGAAATTAAACAACCACGAAGGGACTCGAACCCTCATTCTTCTGATTCGAAGTCAGACGCCTTATCCATTAGGCCACGCAGTCTATATTATACATCCCTAATTGACATTATACAGACTTTGCTATGCAACAACAGACATCAGAGTTGTGAACCTGTCCGAATGAGGCAAGCTAGTGATTTTTAACAAGTACAAAGATACTCTTTCCTTCAATCTTGCAATACATATTCAGACACAATAATTCTCAGGCCTTGCAGTCTTAGATTATTAAAGTTGAACAACCATGCCCAAGCTTTTCAAAGCAACAACACCAATGCCTTATTTCGGGAAATTTCCAACATGTACGAATTAGCTGAGCTAATGAAATTAAACGACCCTATTTGACATCATACAGACTTTGCTTAGCAACAACAGACATCAAACTTGTGAACCTGTCAGAATGAGGCAAGCTAGTGATTTTTCACAAGTACAAAGATACTCTTTCCTTCAATCTTGCGATGCAGATTCAGACACAATAATTCTCAGGCCTTGCAGTCTTAGATTATTAAAGTTGAACAACAAAGTCCAAGCTTTTCAAAGCAACAAGACCAATGCCTTATTTAGAGGAATTGCAAACATGTACTAATTAGCTGAGCCAATGAAATTAAACGACCCTTTTTGACATCATACAGACTTTGCTGTATGAACCTGTCCGAATGAGGAAAGCTAGTGATTTTAACAAGTACAAAGATACTCTTTCCTTCAATATTGAGATTCAGATTCAGACACAATAATTCTCAGGCCTTGCAGTCTTCGATAATAAAAGTTGAATAACAATGTCCAAGCAACAAGACCAATGCCTTATTTCGGGAAATTGCAAAGATGTTTAAATCAGCTGAGCTAATGAAATTAAACAACCACGAAGGGACTCGAAACCTCAATCTTCTGATTCGAAGTCAGACGCCTTATCCATTAGGCCACGCAGTCTATATTATACATCCCTAATGGACATTATACAGACTTTGCTATGCAACAACAGACATCAAAGTTGTGAACCTGTCCGAATGATGAAAGCTAGTGATTTTTAACAAGTACAAAGATACTCTTTCCTTCAATCTTGCGATGCAGATTCAGACACAATAATTCTCAGGCCTTGCAGTCTTCGATAATAAAATTTGAATAACAATGTCCAATGCCTTATTTTAGGAAATTGCATAGATGTTTAAATCAGCTGAGCTAATGAAATTAAACAACGACGAAGGGACTCGAACCCTCAATCTTCTGATTCGAAGTCAGACGCCTTATCCATTAGGCCACGCAGTCTATATTATACATCCCTAATTGACATTATACAGACTTTGCTATGCAACAACAGACATCAAAGTTGTGAACCTGTCCGAATGATGAAAGCTAGTGGTTTTTAACAAGTACAAAGATACTCTTTCCTTCAATCTTGCGAAGCAGATTCAGACACAATAATTCTCAGGCCTTGCAGTCTTAGATTATTAAAGTTGAACAACAAAGTCCAAGCTTTTCAAAGCAACAAGACCAATGCCTTATTTAGAGGAATTGCAAACATGTACTAATTAGCTGAGCCAATGAAATTAAACGACCCTTTTTGACATCATACAGACTTTGCTGTATGAACCTGTCCGAATGATGAAAGCTAGTGGTTTTTAACAAGTACAAAGATACTCTTTCCTTCAATCTTGCGAAGCAGATTCAGACACAATAATTCTCAGGCCTTGCATATTATACATCCCTAATTGACATTATACAGACTTTGCTATGCAACAACAGACATCAAAGTTGTGAACCTGTCCGAATGATGAAAGCTAGTGGTTTTTAACAAGTACAAAGATACTCTTTCCTTCAATCTTGCGAAGCAGATTCAGACACAATAATTCTCAGGCCTTGCAGTCTTAGATTATTAAAGTTGAACAACAAAGTCCAAGCTTTTCAAAGCAACAAGACCAATGCCTTATTTAGAGGAATTGCAAACATGTACTAATTAGCTGAGCCAATGAAATTAAACGACCCTTTTTGACATCATACAGACTTTGCTGTATGAACCTGTCCGAATGAGGAAAGCTAGTGATTTTAACAAGTACAAAGATACTCTTTCCTTCAATATTGAGATTCAGATTCAGACACAATAATTCTCAGGCCTTGCAGTCTTCGATAATAAAAGTTGAATAACAATGTCCAAGCAACAAGACCAATGCCTTATTTCGGGAAATTGCAAAGATGTTTAAATCAGCTGAGCTAATGAAATTAAACAACCACGAAGGGACTCGAACCCTCATTCTTCTGATTCGAAGTCAGACGCCTTATCCATTAGGCCACGCAGTCTATATTATACATCCCTAATTGACATTATACAGACTTTGCTATGCAACAACAGACATCAAAGTTGTGAACCTGTCCGAATGATGAAAGCTAGTGATTTTTAACAAGTACAAAGATACTCTTTCCTTCAATCTTGCGATGCAGATTCAGACACAATAATTCTCAGGCCTTGCAGTCTTCGATAATAAAATTTGAATAACAATGTCCAATGCCTTATTTTAGGAAATTGCATAGATGTTTAAATCAGCTGAGCTAATGAAATTAAACAACCACGAAGGGACTCGAACCCTCAATATTCTGATTTGAAGTCAGACGCCTTATCCATTAGGCCACGCAGTCTATATTATACATCCCTAATTGACATTATACAGACTTTGCTATGCAACAACAGACAAAGTTGTGAACCTGTCCGAATGAGGCAAGCTAGTGATTTTTAACAAGTACAAAGATACTCTTTCCTTCAATCTTGCAATACATATTCAGACACAATAATTCTCAGGCCTTGCAGTCTTCGATAATAAAAGTTGAATAACAATGTCCAAACAAGACCAATGCCTTATTTTAGAAAATTGCATAGATGTTTAAATCAGCTGAGCTAATGAAATTAAACAACCACGAAGAGACTCGAACCCTCAATCTTCTGATTCGAAGTCAGACGCCTTATCCATTAGGCCACGCAGTCTATATTATACATCCCTAATTGACATTATACAGACTTTGCTATGCAACAACAGACATCAAAGTTGTGAACCTGTCCGAATGATGAAAGCTAGTGGTTTTTAACAAGTACAAAGATACTCTTTCCTTCAATCTTGCGAAGCAGATTCAGACACAATAATTCTCAGGCCTTGCAGTCTTCGATAATAAAAGTTGAATAACAATGTCCAAGCAACAAGACCAATGCCTTATTTCGGGAAATTGCAAAGATGTTTAAATCAGCTGAGCTAATGAAATTAAACAACCACGAAGGGACTCGAACCCTCATTCTTCTGATTCGAAGTCAGACGCCTTATCCATTAGGCCACGCAGTCTATATTATACATCCCTAATTGACATTATACAGACTTTGCTATGCAACAACAGACATCAAAGTTGTGAACCTGTCCGAATGAGGCAAGCTAGTGATTTTTAACAAGTACAAAGATACTCTTTCCTTCAATCTTGCAATACATATTCAGACACAATAATTCTCAGGCCTTGCAGTCTTAGATTATTAAAGTTGAACAACCATGCCCAAGCTTTTCAAAGCAACAACACCAATGCCTTATTTCGGGAAATTTCCAACATGTACGAATTAGCTGAGCTAATGAAATTAAACGACCCTATTTGACATCATACAGACTTTGCTATGCAACAACAGACATCAAAGTTGTGAACCTGTCCGAATGATGAAAGCTAGTGGTTTTTAACAAGTACAAAGATACTCTTTCCTTCAATCTTGCGAAGCAGATTCAGACACAATAATTCTCAGGCCTTGCAGTCTTAGATTATTAAAGTTGAACAACAAAGTCCAAGCTTTTCAAAGCAACAAGACCAATGCCTTATTTAGAGGAATTGCAAACATGTACTAATTAGCTGAGCCAATGAAATTAAACGACCCTTTTTGACATCATACAGACTTTGCTGTATGAACCTGTCCGAATGAGGAAAGCTAGTGATTTTAACAAGTACAAAGATACTCTTTCCTTCAATATTGAGATTCAGATTCAGACACAATAATTCTCAGGCCTTGCAGTCTTCGATAATAAAAGTTGAATAACAATGTCCAAGCAACAAGACCAATGCCTTATTTCGGGAAATTGCAAAGATGTTTAAATCAGCTGAGCTAATGAAATTAAACAACCACGAAGGGACTCGAACCCTCATTCTTCTGATTCGAAGTCAGACGCCTTATCCATTAGGCCACGCAGTCTATATTATACATCCCTAATTGACATTATACAGACTTTGCTATGCAACAACAGACATCAAAGTTGTGAACCTGTCCGAATGATGAAAGCTAGTGGTTTTTAACAAGTACAAAGATACTCTTTCCTTCAATCTTGCGAAGCAGATTCAGACACAATAATTCTCAGGCCTTGCAGTCTTCGATAATAAAAGTTGAATAACAATGTCCAATGCCTTATTTTAGAAAATTGCATAGATGTTTAAATCAGCTGAGCTAATGAAATTAAACAACCACGAAGGGACTCGAACCCTCAATCTTCTGATTCGAAGTCAGACGCCTTATCCATTAGGCCACGCAGTCTATATTATACATCCCTAATTGACATTATACAGACTTTGCTATGCAACAACAGACATCAAAGTTGTGAACCTGTCCGAATGATGAAAGCTAGTGGTTTTTAACAAGTACAAAGATACTCTTTCCTTCAATCTTGCGAAGCAGATTCAGACACAATAATTCTCAGGCCTTGCAGTCTTAGATTATTAAAGTTGAACAACAAAGTCCAAGCTTTTCAAAGCAACAAGACCAATGCCTTATTTAGAGGAATTGCAAACATGTACTAATTAGCTGAGCCAATGAAATTAAACGACCCTTTTTGACATCATACAGACTTTGCTGTATGAACCTGTCCGAATGATGAAAGCTAGTGGTTTTTAACAAGTACAAAGATACTCTTTCCTTCAATCTTGCGAAGCAGATTCAGACACAATAATTCTCAGGCCTTGCATATTATACATCCCTAATTGACATTATACAGACTTTGCTATGCAACAACAGACATCAAAGTTGTGAACCTGTCCGAATGATGAAAGCTAGTGATTTTTAACAAGTACAAAGATACTCTTTCCTTCAATCTTGCGAAGCAGATTCAGACACAATAATTCTCAGGCCTTGCAGTCTTAGATTATTAAAGTTGAACAACAAAGTCCAAGCTTTTCAAAGCAACAAGACCAATGCCTTATTTAGAGGAATTGCAAACATGTACTAATTAGCTGAGCCAATGAAATTAAACGACCCTTTTTGACATCATACAGACTTTGCTGTATGAACCTGTCCGAATGAGGAAAGCTAGTGATTTTAACAAGTACAAAGATACTCTTTCCTTCAATATTGAGATTCAGATTCAGACACAATAATTCTCAGGCCTTGCAGTCTTCGATAATAAAGTTGAATAACAATGTCCAAGCAACAAGACCAATGCCTTATTTCGGGAAATTGCAAAGATGTTTAAATCAGCTGAGCTAATGAAATTAAACAACCACGAAGGGACTCGAACCCTCATTCTTCTGATTCGAAGTCAGACGCCTTATCCATTAGGCCACGCAGTCTATATTATACATCCCTAATTGACATTATACAGACTTTGCTATGCAACAACAGACATCAAAGTTGTGAACCTGTCCGAATGATGAAAGCTAGTGATTTTTAACAAGTACAAAGATACTCTTTCCTTCAATCTTGCGATGCAGATTCAGACACAATAATTCTCAGGCCTTGCAGTCTTCGATAATAAAATTTGAATAACAATGTCCAATGCCTTATTTTAGGAAATTGCATAGATGTTTAAATCAGCTGAGCTAATGAAATTAAACAACCACGAAGGGACTCGAACCCTCAATATTCTGATTTGAAGTCAGACGCCTTATCCATTAGGCCACGCAGTCTATATTATACATCCCTAATTGACATTATACAGACTTTGCTATGCAACAACAGACAAAGTTGTGAACCTGTCCGAATGAGGCAAGCTAGTGATTTTTAACAAGTACAAAGATACTCTTTCCTTCAATCTTGCAATACATATTCAGACACAATAATTCTCAGGCCTTGCAGTCTTCGATAATAAAAGTTGAATAACAATGTCCAATGCCTTATTTTAGAAAATTGCATAGATGTTTAAATCAGCTGAGCTAATGAAATTAAACAACCACGAAGAGACTCGAACCCTCAATCTTCTGATTGAGTCAGACGCCTTATCCATTAGGCCACGCAGTCTACATTATACATCCCTAATTGACATTATACAGACTTTGCTATGCAACAACAGACATCAAAGTTGTGAACCTGTCCGAATGATGAAAGCTAGTGGTTTTTAACAAGTACAAAGATACTCTTTCCTTCAATCTTGCGAAGCAGATTCAGACACAATAATTCTCAGGCCTTGCAGTCTTCGATAATAAAAGTTGAATAACAATGTCCAATGCCTTATTTTAGAAAATTGCATAGATGTTTAAATCAGCTGAGCTAATGAAATTAAACAACCACGAAGGGACTCGAACCCTCAATCTTCTGATTCGAAGTCAGACGCCTTATCCATTAGGCCACACAGTGTATATTATACATCCCTAATTGACATTATACAGACTTTGCTATGCAACAACAGACATCAAAGTTGTGAACCTGTCCGAATGAGGCAAACTAGTGATTTTTAACAAGTACAAAGATACTCTTTCCTTCAATCTTGCAATACATATTCAGACACAATAATTCTCAGGCCTTGCAGTCTTAGATTATTAAAGTTGAACAACCATGCCCAAGCTTTTCAAAGCAACAACACCAATGCCTTATTTCGGGAAATTGCCAACATGTACGAATTAGATGAGCTAATGAAATTAAACGACCCTATTTGACATCATACAGACTTTGCTTAGCAACAACAGACATCAAAGTTGTGAACCTGTCAGAATGAGGCAAGCTAGTGGTTTTTCACAAGTACAAAGATACTCTTTCCTTCAATCTTGCAATACATATTCAGACACAATAATTCTCAGGCCTTGCAGTCTTCGATAATAAAAGTAGAATAACAATGTCCAATGCCTTATTTTAGAAAATTGCATAGATGTTTAAATCAGCTGAGCTAATGAAATTAAACAACCACGAAGGGACTCAAACCCTCAATCTTCTGATTCGAAGTCAGACGCCTTATCCATTAGGCCACGCAGTCTATATTATACATCCCTAATTGACATTATACAGACTTTGCTATGCAACAACAGACATCAAAGTTGTGAACCTGTCCGAATGAGGCAAGCTAGTGATTTTTAACAAGTACAAAGATACTCTTTCCTTCAATCTTGCAATACATATTCAGACACAATAATTCTCAGGCCTTGCAGTCTTAGATTATTAAAGTTGAACAACCATGCCCAAGCTTTTCAAAGCAACAACACCAATGCCTTATTTCGGGAAATTTCCAACATGTACGAATTAGATGAGCTAATGAAATTAAACGACCCTATTTGACATCATACAGACTTTGCTTAGCAACAACAGACATCAAAGTTGTGAACCTGTCAGAATGAGGCAAGCTAGTGATTTTTCACAAGTACAAAGATACTCTTTCCTTCAATCTTGCGAAGCAGATTCAGACACAATAATTCTCAGGCCTTGCAGTCTTAGATTATTAAAGTTGAACAACAATGTCCAAGCTATTCAAAGCAATAATACCAATGCCTTATTTTGGGAAATTGCGAACGTGTACAAATTAGCTGAGCCAATGAAATTAAACGACCCTATTTGACATCATACAGACTTTGCTGTATGAACCTGCCCGAATGAGGAAAGCTCAGGATTTTTAACAAGTACAAAGATACTCTTTCCTTCAATCTTGCGATGCAGATTCAGACACAATAATTCTCAGGCCTTGCAGTCTTAGATGATTCAAGTTGAACAACAATGTCCACACTTTTCAAAGCAACCAGACCAATGCCTTATTTAGGGAAATTGCCAACATGTACGATTTAGCTGAGCTAATGAAATTAAACGACCCTATTTGACATCATACAGACTTTGCTTAGCAACAACAGACATCAAAGTTGTGAACCTGTCAGAATGAGGCAAGCTAGTGATTTTTCACAAGTACAAAGATACTCTTTCCTTCAATCTTGCGATGCAGATTCAGACACAATAATTCTCAGGCCTTGCAGTCTTAGATTATTAAAGTTGAACAACAATGTCCAAGCTTTTCAAAGCAACAAGACCAATGCCTTATTTAGAGGAATTGCAAACATGTACTAATTAGCTGAGCCAATGAAATTAAACGACCCTTTTTGACATCATACAGACTTTGCTTAGCAACAACAGACATCAAAGTTGTGAACCTGTCAGAATGAGGCAAGCTAGTGATTTTTCACAAGTACAAAGATACTCTTTCCTTCAATCTTGCGATGCAGATTCAGACACAATAATTACATTTACATTACATTCAGGTAATTCTCAGGCCTTGCAGTCTTAGATTATTAAAGTTGAACAACAATGTCCAAGCTTTTCAAAGCAACAAGACCAATGCCTTATTTAGGGGAATTGCAAACATGTACTAATTAGCTGAGCCAATGAAATTAAACGACCCTATTTGACATCATACAGACTTTGCTGTATGAACCTGTCCGAATGAGGAAAGCTAGTGATTTTAACAAGTACAAAGATACTCTTTCCTTCAATATTGAGATTCAGATTCAGACACAATAATTCTCAGGCCATGCAGTCTTCGATAATAAAAGTTGAATAATAATGTCCAAGCAACAAGACCAATGCCTTATTTCGGGAAATTGCAAAGATGTTTAAATCAGCTGAGCTAATGAAATTAAACAACCACGAAGGGACTCGAACCCTCAATCTTCTGATTCAAAGTCAGACGCCTTATCCATTAGGCCACGCATTCTATATTATACATCCCTAATTGACATTATACAGACTTTCCTATGCAACAACAGACATCAAAGTTGTGAACCTGTCCGAATGATGAAAGCTAGTGATTTTTAACAAGTACAAAGATACTCTTTCCTTCAATCTTGCGATGCAGATTCAGACACAATAATTCTCAGGCCTTGCAGTCTTAGATTATTAAAGTTGAAAAACAATGTCCAAGCTATTCAAAGCAACCAGACCAATGCCTTATTTAGGGAAATTGCAAACATGTACAAATTAGCTGAGCTCAATGAAATTAAACGACCCTATTTGACATCATACAGACTTTGCTTAGCAACAACAGACATCAAAGTTGTGAACCTGTCCGAATGATGAAAGCTAGTGATTTTTAACAAGTACAAAGGTACTCTTTCCTTCAATCTTGCGATGCAGATTCAGACACAATAATTCTCAGGCCTTGCAGTCTTAGATTATTAAAGTTGAACAACCATGCCCAAGCTTTTCAAAGCAACAACACCAATGCCTTATTCGGGAAATTGCCAACATGTACGAATTAGATGAGCTAATGAAATTAAACGACCCTATTTGACATCATACAGACTTTGCTTAGCAACAACAGACATCAAAGTTGTGAACCTGTCAGAATGAGGCAAGCTAGTGATTTTTCACAAGTACAAAGATACTCTTTCCTTCAATCTTGCGATGCAGATTCAGACACAATAATTCTCAGGCCTTGCAGTCTTAGATTATTAAAGTTGAACAACAATGTCCAAGCTTTTCAAAGCAACAAGACCAATGCCTTATTTAGGGGAATAGCAAACATGTACTAATTAGCTGAGCCAATGAAATTAAACGACCCTATTTGACATCATACAGACTTTGCTGTATGAACCTGTCCGAATGAGGAAAGCTAGTGATTTTAACAAGTACAAAGATACTCTTTCCTTCAATATTGAGATTCAGATTCAGACACAATAATTCTCAGGCCTTGCAGTCTTCGATAATAAAAGTTGAATAACAATGTCCAAGCAACAAGACCAATGCCTTATTTCGGGAAATTGCAAAGATGTTTAAATCAGCTGAGCTAATGAAATTAAACAACCAAGGGACTCAAACCCTCAATCTTCTGAAAGTCAGACGCCTTATCCATTTAGGCAACGCAGTCTATATTATACATCCCTAATTGACATTATACAGACTTTGCTATGCAACAACAGACATCAAAGTTGTGAACCTGTCCGAATGAGGCAAGCTAGTGATTTTTAACAAGTACAAAGATACTCTTTCCTTCAATCTTGCAATACAGATTCAGACACAATAATTCTCAGGCCTTCCTTGCAGTCTTAGATGATTAAAGTTGAACAACAATGTCCAAGCTTTTCAAAGCAACAAGACCAAAGCCTTATTTAGGGAAATTGCAAACATGTACCAATTAGCTGAGCCAATGAAATTAAACGACCCTATTTGACATCATACAGACTTTGCTCTATGAACCTGCCCGAATGAGGAAAGCTAGTGATTTTTCAAGTACAAAGACACTCTTTCCTTCAATCTTGTGATGCAGATTCAGACACAATAATTCTCAGGCCTTGCAGTCTTAGATGATTCAAGTTGAACAACAATGTCCCCGCTTTTCAAAGCAACAACACCAATGCCTTATTTCGGGAAATTGCCAACATGTACGAATTAGATGAGCTAATGAAATTAAACGACCCTATTTGACATCATACAGACTTTGCTAGCAACAACAGACATCAAAGTTATGAACCTGTCCGAATGAGGAAAGCTAGTGATTTTTCAAGTACAAAGATACTCTTTCCTTCAATCTTGTGATGCAGATTCAGTCACAATAATTCTCAGGCCTTGCAGTCTTAGATGATTAAAGTTGAACAACAATGTCCAAGCTTTTCAAAGCAACAAGACCAATGCCTTATTTAGGGAAATTGCCAACATGTACGAATTAGCTGAGCTAATGAAATTAAACGACCCTATTTGACATCATACAGACTTTGCTTAGCAACAACAGACATCAAAGTTGTGAACCTGTCCGAATGAGGAAAGCTAGTGATTTTTAACAAGTACAAAGGTACTCTTTCCTTCAATCTTGCGATGCAGATTCAGACACAATAATTCTCAGGCCTTGCAGTCTTAGATTATTAAAGTTGAACAACAATGTCCAAGCTTTTCAAAGCAACAAGACCAATGCCTTATTTAGAGGAATTGCAAACATGTACTAATTAGCTGAGCCAATGAAATTAAACGACCCTATTTGACATCATACAGACTTTTTGCTGTATGAACCTGTCGAATGAGGAAAGCTAGTGATTTTAACAAGTACAAAGATACTCTTTCCTTCAATATTGAGATTCAGATTCAGACACAATAATTCTCAGGCCTTGCAGTCTTCGATAATAAAAGTTGAATAACAATGTCCAAGCAACAAGACCAATGCCTTATTTCGGGAAATTGCAAAGATGTTTAAATCAGCTGAGCTAATGAAATTAAACAACCACGAAGGGACTCGAAACCTCAATCTTCTGGTTCGAAGTCAGACGCCTTATCCATTAGGCCACGCAGTCTATATTATACATCCCTAATTGACATTATACAGACTTTGCTATGCAACAACAGACATCAAAGTTGTGAACCTGTTCGAATGATGAAAGCTAGTGATTTTTTAACAAGTACAAAGATACTCTTTCCTTCAATCTTGCGATGCAGATTCAGACACAATAATTCTCAGGCCTTGCAGTCTTCGATAATAAAATTTGAATAACAATGTCCAATGCCTTATTTTAGGAAATTGCATAGATGTTTAAATCAGCTGAGCTAATGAAATTAAACAACCACGAAGGGACTCGAACCCTCAATCTTCTGATTCGAAGTCAGACGCCTTATCCATTAGGCCACGCAGTCTATATTATACATCCCTAATTGACATTATACAGACTTTGCTATGCAACAACAGACATCAAAGTTGTGAACCTGTCCGAATGATGAAAGCTAGTGGTTTTTAACAAGTACAAAGATACTCTTTCCTTCAATCTTGCGAAGCAGATTCAGACACAATAATTCTCAGGCCTTGCAGTCTTCGATAATAAAAGTTGAATAACAATGTCCAATGCCTTATTTTAGGAAATTGCATAGATGTTTAAATCAGCTGAGCTAATGAAATTAAACAACCACGAAGGGACTCGAACCCTCAATCTTCTGATTCGAAGTCAGACGCCTTATCCATTAGGCCACGCAGTCTATATTATACATCCCTAATTGACATTATACAGACTTTGCTATGCAACAACAGACATCAAAGTTGTGAACCTGTCAGAATGAGGCAAGCTAGTGGTTTTTAACAAGTACAAAGATACTCTTTCCTTCAATCTTGCGAAGCAGATTCAGACACAATAATTCTCAGGCCTTGCAGTCTTCGATAATAAAAGTTGAATAACAATGTCCAATGCCTTATTTTAGGAAATTGCATAGATGTTTAAATCAGCTGAGCTAATGAAATTAAACAACCACGAAGGGACTCGAACCCTCAATCTTCTGATTCGAAGTCAGACGCCTTATCCATTAGGCCACGCAGTCTATATTATACATCACTAATTGACATTATACAGACTTTGCTATGCAACAACAGACATCAAAGTTGTGAACCTGTCCGAATGATGAAAGCTAGTGGTTTTTAACAAGTACAAAGATACTCTTTCCTTCAATCTTGCGAAGCAGATTCAGACACAATAATTCTCAGGCCTTGCAGTCTTCGATAATAAAAGTTGAATAACAATGTCCAATGCCTTATTTTAGGAAATTGCATAGATGTTTAAATCAGCTGAGCTAATGAAATTAAACAACCACGAAGGGACTCGAACCCTCAATCTTCTGATTCGAAGTCAGACGCCTTATCCATTAGGCCACGCAGTCTATATTATACATCCTAATTGACATTATACAGACTTTGCTATGCAACAACAGACATCAAAGTTGTGAACCTGTCAGAATGAGGCAAGCTAGTGTTTTTAACAAGTACAAAGATACTCTTTCCTTCAATCTTGCGAAGCAGATTCAGACACAATAATTCTCAGGCCTTGCAGTCTTCGATAATAAAAGTTGAATAACAATGTCCAACGCCTTATTTTAGGAAATTGCATAGATGTTTAAATCAGCTGAGCTAATGAAATTAAACAACCACGAAGGGACTCGAACCCTCAATCTTCTGATTCGAAGTCAGACGCCTTATCCATTAGGCCACACAGTGTATATTATACATCCCTAATTGACATTATACAGACTTTGCTATGCAACAACAGACATCAAAGTTGTGAACCTGTCCGAATGAGGCAAACTAGTGATTTTTAACAAGTACAAAGATACTCTTTCCTTCAATCTTGCAATACATATTCAGACACAATAATTCTCAGGCCTTGCAGTCTTAGATTATTAAAGTTGAACAACCATGCCCAAGCTTTTCAAAGCAACAACACCAATGCCTTATTTCGGGAAATTGCCAACATGTACGAATTAGATGAGCTAATGAAATTAAACGACCCTATTTGACATCATACAGACTTTGCTTAGCAACAACAGACATCAAAGTTGTGAACCTGTCAGAATGAGGCAAGCTAGTGGTTTTTCACAAGTACAAAGATACTCTTTCCTTCAATCTTGCGAAGCAGATTCAGACACAATAATTCTCAGGCCTTGCAGTCTTAGATTATTAAAGTTGAACAACAATGTCCAAGCTATTCAAAGCAATAAGACCAATGCCTTATTTTGGGAAATTGCAAACGTGTACAAATTAGCTGAGCCAATGAAATTAAAAGACCCTATTTGACATCATACAGACTTTGCTGTATGAACCTGCCCGAATGAGGAAAGCTCGGGATTTTTAACAAGTACAAAGATACTCTTTCCTTCAATCTTGCGATGCAGATTCAGACACAATAATTCTCAGGCCTTGCAGTCTTAGATGATTCAAGTTGAACAACAATGTCCACGCTTTTCAAAGCAACCAGACCAATGCCTTATTTAGGGAAATTGCCAACATGTACGAATTAGCTGAGCTAATGAAATTAAACGACCCTATTTGACATCATACAGACTTTGCTTAGCAACAACAGACATCAAAGTTGTGAACCTGTCAGAATGAGGCAAGCTAGTGATTTTTCACAAGTACAAAGATACTCTTTCCTTCAATCTTGCGATGCAGATTCAGACACAATAATTCTCAGGCCTTGCAGTCTTAGATTATTAAAGTTGAACAACAATGTCCAAGCTTTTCAAAGCAACAAGACCAATGCCTTATTTAGAGGAATTGCAAACATGTACTAATTAGCTGAGCCAATGAAATTAAACGACCCTTTTTGACATCATACAGACTTTGCTGTATGAACCTGTCCGAATGAGGAAAGCTAGTGATTTTAACAAGTACAAAGATACTCTTTCCTTCAATATTGAGATTCAGATTCAGACACAATAATTCTCAGGCCTTGCAGTCTTCGATAATAAAGTTGAATAACAATGTCCAAGCAACAAGACCAATGCCTTATTTCGGGAAATTGCAAAGATGTTTAAATCAGCTGAGCTAATGAAATTAAACAACCACGAAGGGACTCGAAACCTCAATCTTCTGATTCGAAGTCAGACGCCTTATCCATTAGGCCACGCAGTCTATATTATACATCCCTAATTGACATTATACAGACTTTGCTATGCAACAACAGACATCAAAGTTGTGAACCTGTCCGAATGATGAAAGCTAGTGATTTTTAACAAGTACAAAGATACTCTTTCCTTCAATCTTGCGATGCAGATTCAGACACAATAATTCTCAGGCCTTGCAGTCTTCGATAATAAAATTTGAATAACAATGTCCAATGCCTTATTTTAGGAAATTGCAAGATGTTTAAATCAGCTGAGCTAATGAAATTAAACAACCACGAAGGGACTCGAACCCTCAATATTCTGATTTGAAGTCAGACGCCTTATCCATTAGGCCACGCAGTCTATATTATACATCCCTAATTGACATTATACAGACTTTGCTATGCAACAACAGACATCAAAGTTGTGAACCTGTCCGAATGAGGAAAGCTAGTGATTTTTAACAAGTACAAAGATACTCTTTCCTTCAATCTTGCAATACAGATTCAGACACAATAATTCTCAGGCCTTGCAGTCTTCGATAATAAAAGTTGAATAACAATGTCCAATGCCTTATTTTAGAAAATTGCATAGATGTTTAAATCAGCTGAGCTAATGAAATTAAACAAACGAATGACTCGAACCCTCAATCTTCTGATTCGAAGTCAGACGCCTTATCCATTAGGCCACGCAGTCTATATTATACATCCCTAATTGACATTATACAGACTTTGCTATGCAACAACAGACATCAAAGTTGTGAACCTGTCCGAATGAGGCAAAGCTAGTGATTTTTAACAAGTACAAAGATACTCTTTCCTTCAATCTTGCAATACATATTCAGACACAATAATTCTCAGGCCTTGCAGTCTTAGATTATTAAAGTTGAACAACCATGCCCAAGCTTTTCAAAGCAACAACACCAATGCCTTATTTCGGGAAATTGCCAACATGTACGAATTAGATGAGCTAATGAAATTAAACGACCCTATTTGACATCATACAGACTTTGCTTAGCAACAACAGACATCAAAGTTGTGAACCTGTCAGAATGAGGCAAGCTAGTGATTTTTCACAAGTACAAAGATACTCTTTCCTTCAATCTTGCGATGCAGATTCAGACACAATAATTCTCAGGCCTTGCAGTCTTAGATTATTAAAGTTGAACAACAATGTCCAAGCTATTCAAAGCAATAAGACCAATGCCTTATTTTGGGAAATTGCAAACATGTACAAATTAGCTGAGCCAATGAAATTAAACGACCCTATTTGACATCATACAGACTTTGCTGTATGAACCTGTCCGAATGAGGAAAGCTAGTGATTTTTAACAAGTACAAAGATACTCTTTCCTTCAATCTTGCGATGCAGATTCAGACACAATAATTCTCAGGCCTTGCAGTCTTAGATGATTAAAGTTGAACAACAATGTCCAAGCTTTTCAAAGCAACAGACCAATGCCTTATTTAGGGAAATTGCCAACATGTACGAATTAGCTGAGCTAATGAAATTAAACGACCCTATTTGACATCATACAGACTTTGCTTAGCAACAACAGACATCAAAGTTGTGAACCTGTCAGAATGAGGCAAGCTAGTGATTTTTCACAAGTACAAAGATACTCTTTCCTTCAATCTTGCGATGCAGATTCAGACACAATAATTCTCAGGCCTTGCAGTCTTAGATTATTAAAGTTGAACAACAATGTCCAAGCTTTTCAAAGCAACAAGACCAATGCCTTATTTAGAGGAATTGCAAACATGTACTAATTAGCTGAGCCAATGAAATTAAACGACCCTTTTTGACATCATACAGACTTTGCTGTATGAACCTGTCCGAATGAGGAAAGCTAGTGATTTTAACAAGTACAAAGATACTCTTTCCTTCAATATTGAGATTCAGATTCAGACACAATAATTCTCAGGCCTTGCAGTCTTCGATAATAAAAGTTGAATAACAATGTCCAAGCAACAAGACCAATGCCTTATTTCGGGAAATTGCAAAGATGTTTAAATCAGCTGAGCTAATGAAATTAAACAACCACGAAGGGACTCGAAACCTCAATCTTCTGATTCGAAGTCAGACGCCTTATCCATTAGGCCACGCAGTCTATATTATACATCCCTAATTGACATTATACAGACTTTGCTATGCAACAACAGACATCAAAGTTGTGAACCTGTCCGAATGATGAAAGCTAGTGATTTTTAACAAGTACAAAGATACTCTTTCCTTCAATCTTGCGATGCAGATTCAGACACAATAATTCTCAGGCCTTGCAGTCTTCGATAATAAAATTTGAATAACAATGTCCAATGCCTTATTTTAGGAAATTGCATAGATGTTTAAATCAGCTGAGCTAATGAAATTAAACAACCACGAAGGACTCGAACCCTCAATCTTCTGATTTGAAGTCAGACGCCTTATCCATTAGGCCACGCAGTCTATATTATACATCCCTAATTGACATTATACAGACTTTGCTATGCAACAACAGACAAAGTTGTGAACCTGTCCGAATGAGGCAAGCTAGTGATTTTTAACAAGTACAAAGATACTCTTTCCTTCAATCTTGCAATACATATTCAGACACAATAATTCTCAGGCCTTGCAGTCTTCGATAATAAAAGTTGAATAACAATGTCCAATGCCTTATTTTAGAAAATTGCATAGATGTTTAAATCAGCTGAGCTAATGAAATTAAACAACCACGAAGAGACTCGAACCCTCAATCTTCTGATTCGAAGTCAGACGCCTTATCCATTAGGCCACGCAGTCTATATTATACATCCCTAATTGACATTATACAGACTTTGCTATGCAACAACAGACATCAAAGTTGTGAACCTGTCCGAATGATGAAAGCTAGTGGTTTTTAACAAGTACAAAGATACTCTTTCCTTCAATCTTGCGAAGCAGATTCAGACACAATAATTCTCAGGCCTTGCAGTCTTCGATAATAAAAGTTGAATAACAATGTCCAATGCCTTATTTTAGAAAATTGCATAGATGTTTAAATCAGCTGAGCTAATGAAATTAAACAACCACGAAGGGACTCGAACCCTCAATCTTCTGATTAGGGAAGTCAGACGCCTTATCCATTAGGCCAGCAGTGTATATTATACATCCCTAATTGACATTATACAGACTTTGCTATGCAACAACAGACATCAAAGTTGTGAACCTGTCCGAATGAGGCAAAGGTAGTGATTTTTAACAAGTACAAAGATACTCTTTCCTTCAATCTTGCAATACAGATTCAGACACAATAATTCTCAGGCCTTGCAGTCTTAGATTATTAAAGTTGAACAACCATGCCCAAGCTTTTCAAAGCAACAACACCAATGCCTTATTTGGGAAATTGCCAACATGTACGAAATTAGATGAGCTAATGAAATTAAACGACCCTATTTGACATCATACAGACTTTGCTTAGCAACAACAGACATCAAAGTTGTGAACCTGTCCGAATGAGGAAAGCTAGTGATTTTTAACAAGTACAAAGATACTCTTTCCTTCAATCTTGCAATACATATTCAGACACAATAATTCTCAGGCCTTGCAGTCTTCGATAATAAAAGTAGAATAACAATGTCCAATGCCTTATTTTAGAAAATTGCATAGATGTTTAAATCAGCTGAGCTAATGAAATTAAACAACCACGAAGGACTCAAACCCTCAATCTTCTGATTCGAAGTCAGACGCCTTATCCATTAGGCCACGCAGTCTATATTATACATCCCTAATTGACATTATACAGACTTTGCTATGCAACAACAGACATCAAAGTTGTGAACCTGTCCGAATGAGGAAAGCTAGTGATTTTTAACAAGTACAAAGATACTCTTTCCTTCAATCTTGCAATACATATTCAGACACAATAATTCTCAGGCCTTGCAGTCTTAGATTATTAAAGTTGAACAACCATCCAAGCTTTTCAAAGCAACAAGACCAATGCCTTATTTAGGGAAATTTCCAACATGTACGAATTAGATGAGCTAATGAAATTAAACGACCCTATTTGACATCATACAGACTTTGCTTAGCAACAACAGACATCAAAGTTGTGAACCTGTCAGAATGAGGCAAGCTAGTGATTTTTCACAAGTACAAAGATACTCTTTCCTTCAATCTTGCGAAGCAGATTCAGACACAATAATTCTCAGGCCTTGCAGTCTTAGATTATTAAAGTTGAACAACAATGTCCAAGCTATTCAAAGCAATAATACCAATGCCTTATTTTGGGAAATTGCGAACGTGTACAAATTAGCTGAGCCAATGAAATTAAACGACCCTATTTGACATCATACAGACTTTGCTGTATGAACCTGCCCGAATGAGGAAAGCTCAGTGATTTTTAACAAGTACAAAGATACTCTTTCCTTCAATCTTGCAATGCAGATTCAGACACAATAATTCTCAGGCCTTGCAGTCTTAGATGATTCAAGTTGAACAACAATGTCCACACTTTTCAAAGCAACAAGACCAATGCCTTATTTAGGGAAATTGCCAACATGTACGAATTAGCTGAGCTAATGAAATTAAACGACCCTATTTGACATCATACAGACTTTGCTAGCAACAACAGACATCAAAGTTGTGAACCTGTCAGAATGAGGAAAGCTAGTGATTTTTAACAAGTACAAAGATACTCTTTCCTTCAATCTTGCGATGCAGATTCAGACACAATAATTCTCAGGCCTTGCAGTCTTAGATTATTAAAGTTGAACAACAATGTCCAAGCTTTTCAAAGCAACAAGACCAATGCCTTATTTAGAGGAATTGCAAACATGTACTAATTAGCTGAGCCAATGAAATTAAACGACCCTTTTTGACATCATACAGACTTTGCTTAGCAACAACAGACATCAAAGTTGTGAACCTGTCAGAATGAGGCAAGCTAGTGATTTTTCACAAGTACAAAGATACTCTTTCCTTCAATCTTGCGATGCAGATTCAGACACAATAATTACATTTACACAATAATTCTCAGGCCTTGCAGTCTTAGATTATTAAAGTTGAACAACAATGTCCAAGCTTTTCAAAGCAACAAGACCAATGCCTTATTTAGGGAAATTGCAAACATGTACTAATTAGCTGAGCCAATGAAATTAAACGACCCTATTTGACATCATACAGACTTTGCTGTATGAACCTGTCGAATGAGGAAAGCTAGTGATTTTAACAAGTACAAAGATACTCTTTCCTTCAATATTGAGATTCAGATTCAGACACAATAATTCTCAGGCCTTGCAGTCTTAGATAATAAAAGTTGAATAACAATGTCCAAGCAACAAGACCAATGCCTTATTTCGGGAAATTGCAAAGATGTTTAAATCAGCTGAGCTAATGAAATTAAACAACCACGAAGGGACTCGAACCCTCAATCTTCTGATTCAAAGTCAGACGCCTTATCCATTAGGCCACGCATTCTATATTATACATCCCTAATTGACATTATACAGACTTTCCTATGCAACAACAGACATCAAAGTTGTGAACCTGTCCGAATGATGAAAGCTAGTGATTTTTAACAAGTACAAAGATACTCTTTCCTTCAATCTTGCGATGCAGATTCAGACACAATAATTCTCAGGCCTTGCAGTCTTAGATTATTAAAGTTGAAAAACAATGACCAAGCTATTCAAAGCAACCAGACCAATGCCTTATTTAGGGAAATTGCCAACATGTACGAATTAGCTGAGCTCATGAAATTAAACGACCCTATTTGACATCATACAGACTTTGCTTAGCAACAACAGACATCAAAGTTGTGAACCTGTCCGAATGAGGAAAGCTCGTGATTTTTAACAAGTACAAAGGTACTCTTTCCTTCAATCTTGCGATGCAGATTCAGACACAATAATTCTCAGGCCTTGCAGTCTTAGATTATTAAAGTTGAACAACCATGCCCAAGCTTTTCAAAGCAACAACACCAATGCCTTATTTCGGGAAATTGCCAACATGTACGAATTAGATGAGCTAATGAAATTAAACGACCCTATTTGACATCATACAGACTTTGCTTAGCAACAACAGACATCAAAGTTGTGAACCTGTCAGAATGAGGCAAGCTAGTGATTTTTCACAAGTACAAAGATACTCTTTCCTTCAATCTTGCGATGCAGATTCAGACACAATAATTCTCAGGCCTTGCAGTCTTAGATTATTAAAGTTGAACAACAATGTCCAAGCTTTTCAAAGCAACAAGACCAACGCCTTATTTAGGGGAATTGCAAACATGTACTAATTAGCTGAGCCAATGAAATTAAACGACCCTTTTTGACATCATACAGACTTTGCTGTATGAACCTGTCCGAATGAGGAAAGCTAGTGATTTTAACAAGTACAAAGATACTCTTTCCTTCAATATTGAGATTCAGATTCAGACACAATAATTCTCAGGCCTTGCAGTCTTCGATAATAAAAGTTGAATAACAATGTCCAAGCAACAAGACCAATGCCTTATTTCGGGAAATTGCAAAGATGTTTAAATCAGCTGAGCTAATGAAATTAAACAACCACGAAGGGACTCAAACCCTCAATCTTCTGATTCGAAGTCAGACGCCTTATCCAATAGGCAACGCAGTCTATATTATACATCCCTAATTGACATTATACAGACTTTGCTATGCAACAACAGACATCAAAGTTGTGAACCTGTCCGAATGAGGCAAGCTAGTGATTTTTAACAAGTACAAAGATACTCTTTCCTTCAATCTTGCAATACAGATTCAGACACAATAATTCTCAGGCCTTCCTTGCAGTCTTAGATGATTAAAGTTGAACAACAATGTCCCCGCTTTTCAAAGCAACAACACCAATGCCTTATTTCGGGAAATTGCAAACATGTACCAATTAGATGAGCCAATGAAATTAAACGACCCTATTTGACATCATACAGACTTTGCTCTATGAACCTGCCCGAATGAGGAAAGCTAGTGATTTTTCAAGTACAAAGACACTCTTTCCTTCAATCTTGTGATGCAGATTCAGACACAATAATTCTCAGGCCTTGCAGTCTTAGATGATTCAAGTTGAACAACAATGTCCACGCTTTTCAAAGCAACCAGACCAATGCCTTATTTAGGGAAATTGCAAACATGTACCAATTAGCTGAGCCAATGAAATTAAACGACCCTATTTGACATCATACAGACTTTGCTCTATGAACCTGCCCGAATGAGGAAAGCTAGTGATTTTTCAAGTACAAAGACACTCTTTCCTTCAATCTTGTGATGCAGATTCAGTCACAATAATTCTCAGGCCTTGCAGTCTTAGATGATTCAAGTTGAACAACAATGTCCACGCTTTTCAAAGCAACCAGACCAATGCCTTATTTAGGGAAATTGCAAACATGTTTAAATTAGCTGAGCCAATGAAATTAAACGACACTATTTGACATCATACAGACTTTGCTTAGCAACAACAGACATCAAAGTTGTGAACCTGTCCGAATGAGGAAAGCTAGTGATTTTTAACAAGTACAAAGGTACTCTTTCCTTCAATCTTGCGATGCAGATTCAGACACAATAATTCTCAGGCCTTGCAGTCTTAGATTATTAAAGTTGAAAAACAATGTCCAAGCTATTCAAAGCAATAAGACCAATGCCTTATTTCGGGAAATTGCCAACATGTACGAATTAGATGAGCTAATGAAATTAAACGACCCTATTTGATCCGAAGTCAGACATCATTACAGACTTTGCTGTATGAACCTGACATTATACCTTTGCTATGAACAACAGACATCAAAGGGATTTTTAACAAGTACAAAGATACTCTTTCCTTCAATCTTGCGATGCAGATTCAGACACAATAATTCTCAGGCCTTCCTTGCAGTCTTAGATGATTAAAGTTGAACAACAATGTCCAAGCTTTTCAAAGCAACAAGACCAAAGCCTTATTTAGGGAAATTGCAAACATGTACAAATTAGCTGAGCCAATGAAATTAAACGACCCTATTTGACATCATACAGACTTTGCTCT